>NW_028159105.1:0-83274 GCF_964263955.1 Coregonus lavaretus
AACACATTTAGACAAGAACAGTTATAAGCATTGCCATGGTGTAGCCTAATACAAAAAGAAATAAGGACAAAACATTGTTAGCTTACATTCCATGGCATATGGAACATTTTGCCCTTACAATAACTTATATTTGCTTTAATTAATATTGTTAAACAGAACTCTTGTCGACTTTGTCAAAGTTGGTCTTGTTACCTCCTCAATCAGTCTTGGCATTTTCCTCGTCTTGAACCAAATCCTCTTCATCTTCTTCTCCTGATCCTTCTGGATCTGCAAAACCAGAGCCAACCTGGCTCCCAGCTCCATCACGTAGTCTGTCTAGATCGCCCTTTCCTCCAACCGACACTCACCCCTCCTCTGTGTCAGCGTTGAACCCTCCATGTCTTCCTCTTAGCTAACAATAACTCTGGAAAATACACAACGTTGTAGTAAGTGGGTGTTGCTAACCAAATAATAATGCATCTCTTTACAATGTGCACACGTTTTCTTCCCAGCTACTTACAATTAATCAAGTGAGAATCCTGATCCAGATATGTTTAGGCAATAGGCCTATCTGAATTACTAGTAAAAAGTTGGCTACTGGAAAAGCGACCAAGTTCAAATGAATCGATTTTGTCTGTTCTTATCATTTCGTGAACAATATCCTTCATGACATCATCATTGTGATGCAAGGCGTTGCCATGGCAGATGAAAAAGCACAACACAGACTTTAAAAAGCAAACTTCAGGGTCTTTCTGTACCTTACTATTGAGCCTTATTCAACCCCTCATGTAGCTCTACTCCATATTGGGCCTGGTTCTCACAAACCACACTAATCACTTCCATCATATCATTGAAAACACTGTGTTTTGGGTAGAAAATGACTCTATATCCATGCAGGACCTAACTTGTACAGTTTCATCTATTTTAAAAACCAAGGAGGTAAAAATGCCAGTCTTCTCTTTGAGTGCCCTTGAGTGCACCTCAATTTAAAGAGGTCTATCAATTCAACCATTTGAAATGGATGTCCATTCAATTAAGAACATATTATTCTTATTAGAAATGAATCAGCTACAAATTAGGTAGGCGTACTTGTTTTTTTACACAACCTACTCTTTTGGTACATATTTATTGAGATAATTGATTACAACATATGTTGGTGATTAACACAGAGAGAGGTTTTTTTTCTGTCATCAATAGAATGCATTAGCCATTAGGCTGGCTCACTACAATTGTAACATGACATCTCAGGTGTCAGGATGAAGCATTTTCTCACAAAAAGAGGACTCAAGCAAACTATCTCTCTTCAACAGTTTCACTAGTCATGTTAGGTCTACTTAAAATGTCACATTCATACACAAGTAATTTGAAAATAAGTTATACTACTGAAACACATTCACAATAAGTTATATTACAACCTACCTCTGAAGTAAGCAGTGTGTTCTCTCACTAATGAAATAGGACATTAATAATTTGTCAGTGGTTAGTTGAATCAGTCTCTTTGCACTGTTCAGTTTGTCTGTGCAACAGGTAACCTTCCAGAATCGGAATCTTGTGATGTCACAATGGAGTCCCCATTGCCATGGTTACCCACAGCAGCTTTCATGTGTTATCAAATGCTGGCAAAATTTAGTTTATTTATTTTAGATTTTTTGTACCTATGCAGCACAGTCATACCTAATATATACAATGAATCCATATAACCTAATTTTTTATTAAAATAAAATGCTGTAACTCATGTAAAATGGTTGACCATTCAAACGACATGTGTTTTGCCTAATTAAAAGTCTATATGTTTTAGATATCATAAATAGCAGCCAGGCTTACTTAGGTTGTTTGTTCGATCTCAGCCTACCACTAATGCCAATATTTTTCATCATCATCATCATCATCATCATCAATGAAATACATAGGCTACCTTACTACAGTAAAACAAGTCTTCCATAGTCTATGTCACCTCAGTAACAAAGTTCCAAAAAAGAAATGAGGGTTCAAGAAAACATCTCTCTTCAATGGCCTCAGCTATTAGCCATATGATCAACAAGGTCAACTGCAGCACTAAAATCAAGAAGCAGCTCATCCACAAGTTTATCTTGGTCAAGTGATCTGAGCCATTGATCGATTAAATCAACGAGAGCTGTTGCAGTCGAGTGATCCTTACGGTATCTTTACGGTACGCATGCTCATAGAGGGATAAAATTAGCTGGATGTGTAATTATATAGGCCCAAAAAATGTAATTGAAGAGTAGGTGTCATTGATGTTTAGCATTTAAGTTTAATAAATAATTAAATAAAGAAATCAATATCAGCTGACTATAGAAAAGTATTGTTTAAAATTTTGTTTGAACATTTTCTTATCCGTGTCTTTCCAGTTGATATAACCAAACAGACAACCTTTGTTGCTCAAGAGCGTCACACATTCCTCCATTCATTCTCTATCATATTCCCCTCCATCAAATTCCTCTATCATATTCCCTCCATCATATTCTCTCTATTATATTTCTCTCCATCATATTCCACTCCATCATAATACTCGCTATCATATTCCCTCTATCATATTCCTCTTTATTTTTACAGGGAATCCCAATTGAGACCAGTGTCTCTTTTTCAATGGTGCCCTGTGTTATATCAATTAACAATCCAAACAGCTTAAACAGATAAAATTACATACAGAGTAGAAAATATATAGAGCAAAATTATTAGACTTGAACACATACATTTCACAATGAACAGGTCTTGTATTTAACCAGTTGAGCTGACAACCATTTTGCACTGTTTCACTAGGGCTTTAGTCATCAATCTAGCAAGAGGGAAATATTTTATTAATGTAGTGGTGTCCCTCCCCCCAGGAAGCTACGACCTTTAGCTTTCACCTGGAATTGTTCATTTATGTCTGAGAAAAAAAACACTTTCCAAACCATATGATCTAGTACACAAGAAAAGTATAATACAACCTTCTTTACTAATTTGCCAAACATTTCATGACATTAGTGAGAGTCAAAATCTGTAAAATTTGTGAATGTCTAAATTAACATTTGGGCAATTTGACCAGTGTACATCACTCCTATAGACAATGAGAGATGGGCTATGTAAAGGTCTCGATTTTGTCGTTCTGAACAAATGTTTGACTTCCACACAAAATTACTTCTTGACTTATTTTAGGTTTAAGGAAGTGTGTAGGTTTAAACTATTGCTTTAAAGGGAAGAGAGGGGGAGGAGGAGAGAGCGCGAGAGATGGGGGGAGTGGGAGAAAGAGGGAAGGAGGGGGAGGACAGCTGTGTCCGACACACCATACTTACACCTGCAACAGGTAGGCCAGGGGGCGGGACCTGTAGGTGAGACTCATAACATGATAAGGGGGGCAGGTGAAGAAGGGGTGTTGCTGGAGTCAAGGAAGGGAGGGTGTTCCTACGAGCCCCCTGCCAGCGAGACGGGGAGCAGGGAGGAAGTCTGTCCATGGAGCATTTCTGGGTCATTGGGTCGCCTCCAATGAGATTAGATCACCCTCTACAATGTAAAGCAGTTTGAGTACTGGGGGGTTCTCTGTATAAATCCAAGGTGAAACCTCCAGGGGCTAGCCTTCTCTCAGCGGAGAGTCTGCTCTGGGCTGCCTGCGAAAGGTGCTCCTCTGTGGGAAAGAGGAGAGAACAAGAGGCCCCAGAAGAGATCTCCTTATGGTAGTGATGGACAGATCAACTCTCCTTGTTATCTTCCACCTCTTCCTCTTCCTCTTGCTCGGCCTTCTCCCTCCTTTCCTTCTTACAGTCTTACAGTCCTTCTTACAGTCATTTTCTCCCTTTCCTCCTTCCTCTCCTCCCTCTTTCTCTACCTTCCTCTCCCTCCTTCCCTCTTGGTAAACCTTGTTTAGTCGAGCCAGATTGTGGATAGCTAGCCATGGTTTAGACCACTGTCGCTGTCTGGGTGGGGGGATACAGGACTGGTCCACTGGACTCAGCTCACATGGGGAGAACCTGCTGCTGCTGCCACTCCCCCTCTTACCTGGGATGAGATCACGTTTGGAGGAAACCTGGCACCATCCCTACGGTGAAGCATGGTGGTGGCAGCATCATGCTCCGGGGAGGATTTTCAGGGACAGGGACTGGGAACACGCCCCATTCACATCGACGGGGCTGTAGTGGAGCAGGTCGAGAGTTTCAAGTTCCTTGGTGTCCACATCACCAACAAACTATCATGGTTCAAACACACCAAGACAGTCGTGAAGAGGGCACGACAACGCCTTTTCCACCACAGGAGACTGAAAAGATTTGGCATTGGTCCCAAGATCCTCAAAAAGTTCTACAGCTGCACCATCGAGAGCTTCCTGACCAGTTGCATCACCGCCTGGTATGGCAACTGCTCGGCATCCGACCGTAAGGCGCTACAGAGGGTAGTGCGTACGGCCCAGTACATCACTGGAGCCAAGCTTCCTGCCATCCAGGACCTATATACTTGGAGGTGTAAGAGGGAGGCCCAAAAAATTGACAAAGACTCCAGTCACCCAAGTCATAGACTGTTCTCTCTGCTACCGCACAGCAAGCGGTACCAGAGTGCCAAGTCTAGGTCCAAAAGGCCCCTTAACAGCTTCTATCCCCAATTCATAAGACTGCTGAACAATTCATCAAATGGCCACCCGGACTATTTACATTGACACCTCCCCCCTTTGTTTTTACACTGGTAATAGGAATCTGGATCGGTTTCCTTTTCTTTTTACCTTGCTTTTGTTATTATTATTATTTTTTAAAGTTTTCTTTTTACATTTCGTAAAATGTTATAATTACAAAAACATTTCATTTTAATTTCAATTTAGTAACATACTGTATCATTCAAATAAATATTATTATTTGTCTAATCATATTTTGCCAGCTAACTGGGTGGCAGGCTGCAATCAGTAGCTGTAATTAAGTACAGCAGCCACCAACCATCTAACGTTAATGCCTCGGATAATGAGGTTAGAAGAACAGCTGAATGGTCGGTAGCTAGCTGGCTCAATTACAGGTACTCTTAAGCGTGAAATAACATTGGAAACAACTAACCACAGTTGCTAAAAGTTACCAGTAGCTACCCACTAGCTAGCTAGCTTTGTTGGTCCAAGTGGTGGGTTAGCTAGCACTCGTGCTTCGCCGGGGTCCACCGAATAGAATACTTACCTACAATAATTACCTACAATAACCTACAATAACTACCTAAGTAAACTACCTATAATACCTGACTACAATACCTACATACAATCTAAATACATGGTTTAAGCTTTACTCAACAACATATAAGAAGCCAGCTTATCTCCTGCTAGAGAAAACACAACCTCTCCCGACAACCTCGAGGCAAGAGACCTTTCTCTCTTTCTCGTCATCTTTCAACTTCTTATTCAGTTCCTTATTTTTCTCTTTTTCCTCCATCTTTAAAAATGTGACTTTCTGCTTGAGGTTCATGGCCAGAAAGCCCACTCTTCCCAGGATGGTCTCTGCTCTCTCTGATGAAACCGTCCCATTGGAGCTCTTGGAATGGGCACGGTCCGCCTCACTCTTCAAACCCTCCCTCGGGCTCACCTCCTCCTTGACGCTCCTCTCTTCACTCTCAATGTCAATGCCTGTCCAATAATCCTAACAGGAAGACATTGACTCTAGATGTAATATTGTTCCAATGTGGCACATTCAATACACATTTGAGTGATCAACATACATTGATGGCCTCATGGGGCACACAATTTAGAGGACAGTAATTGAGGTAACTTGTTTATTTGTATCCCAAACTGATTTTGTAATAGCCATAGATGTTCTTCCTGGGTCCACACCAAACATAATACAAATGTTAACCCTAGTAAGGGGTGATGTTTTATACTATGAGCATAGATTAGCAGGGTTGGGGTCAATTCAATTTCAATTCCAGTCAATTCAGGAAGTACTTAATTCAATGCTTTGAATTGAAATGGAACAGACCCCCAACCCTGTAGAGTAGAAGTGTAAAATAGGACACCTACCTTTGCCTTTTTCAGCGTCCAGGGCCTGGGTTCCTCATCCTCTGACCTGCATATGGAGGCTCTCACTCTAACAGGCGTCTTAGTGGCCATGCAGAGCAGAGGGGTTGCCAGAGTTAAGTTAGCATCTGGGACCAGCTGGTGAGCATGAGGGCAGCGATCCACCTCTTCACTAGTGCCCTTCCCTTTCTGCTCTGAATGCTTGTGGTCCTTGTCATGGATGCATGGCAGGCTTGGAGGAAGTGCTAGGACAGGGCTTTTATCACTCATCAGTTCCTCTCTCTTGACAGTGGATGCAACTGCACTTGCCTCTGTGTTAACTGAGCACTATGTGGTGTCCTCAACTGTCTCCTCTGGCTGCTTGTGGTCATTGTTGTTGTGAATGCATTGCAGACCTGGAGGACTTTTATCATCCCAGGTGTAAATAGCAACAGTTGCCTCTGTGTCGACTGAGCACTTTGTAGTGCACTCAACTGTCTTCCATAGCGGTTTGTGGTCATTGTTGTGGGTGCAGGTCAGGATTAGAGGCAGTGTTGCAGGTGCAGGAGGACTTTTATCAGCCAAACACTCCTCCGTGTGGACAGTGGACACAGAAACGGCTGCTTCCCTGGCAACTGGACACTTGTTGGTGTCCTCTACTGCCTCCCCTGGCAGAGTGTGGACAGTGGAGACGGAAACGGCCGCTTCCCTGGACACTTGACTCTTGGTGGTGTCCTCTACTGCCTCCTCTGGCTGCTTGTGGCCATTGTCTAGAATGTGTGGCAACTTTGAAGGCAGCATTGGAGCCGGGCTTTTATCACCCAACAGGTTCTCTCCCTGGACAATGGATGTGCCTGCAGTGATCGCTGTGGTAACGGAGGACTCGGTGGCATCCTCTTTTGTCTCCTCTGTCAGTTTGTGGTCAGAGTCTCGGATACATGGCGAGCTTGGAGGCAGTGCTGCAGGGTCAGGAGGGCTTTGATCAGCTGCCATGTCCTCTTTGAGGTGAGTGGACACATCATTGTTTGTTTCACTGATAACTGGACACTTGGTGGTGTCCTCTACTGCCTCCCCTGGCAGTTTGTAGTCAACTTCAAAGACAAGTGGCAGACTTGGAGGCAGCATTGGGACAGGGCATTTAGCTGCTGATCTGTACACTCCAAAATCAACAGTAGCTGTGCCTGCAGTGGTCTCTGTAGCAACTGAGACCTCATAGGTATCCTCTACTGTCTGCTCTGATGGCATGAAGTCATCGTCAAAGACTGTTGGCAGGCATGTAGGCAGCACTGAAGGAAGACTTCTAGCTGCCCATCGATTCTCTCCCTTGACAGTGGCTGTGGTAGCAGTGGTCTCTGTGGCAACTGGGCACTCTGTGGCTGAAACAGCAGGCTTAGAGGTTTCGAGGAAATTGAATGAATTGCCAATGAACCGCTGAGCCAGGGGTGGGAGGGAGTAATGATAGAATCTGTCCTCTTCCTCAACATTAGATATTGCCACTGGAGCAACTGAGACCTCAGTGGTGCCCTCTACTGCCTGATGTGGCTGCATGGAGTCTTCGTCAAAGAAGTGTGGCAGGTGTCGATGCAGCATTGAGGAAAGATGTATATCTGTCCATAGGTCCTCTCGTATACCTGTAGATACGTCTGCAGTGGCCTCTGTGGCAACTGGGCATTCAGCAGACTGGCAGGTTTCAGGGACAAAGTATGAAAATACAATGAACCGCTGTGCATCCTGAGCGCGTATGGCAAATGGAGAGGGGGGATGCAACATGGTAGGTATAGGCCTCTGATTGGTGAAAGCCAGTGGTGGGAGGGAGTCAATACAGGGAGCCATGAACTCAGTGAGAGGACAGTTGCTCACATCTCACACATTCTGCGTGAGAAAAGAAACAGACATGATGAAAGTGATCACATTCAGTACATACATACATACTGTATGAGTCAGCACTACTTACTTATACATCACACATATATATATATATATATATATATATATATATATATATATATATATATATATATATATATATATATATATATATATATATAGTGTCCTCTAAGATGCTCTGCACCAGTCTGTCCCAACCCTTGGTCCCCTAGCCAATGGGCCAGCTAAGTGTAAAAATACATGCCCCACACCCAGCATAACATTTGACATTTTAGCCATTTATCAGACGCTTTTATCCAGAACGACTTATAGTTAGTTAGTGCATTCAACTTAAGGTAGCTAGGTGAGACAACCACATAATCCTGATATGAGCGTCTATGATAGAACAGTTGTTTATTTCTTATGACCAGACAACCATAGGAACTGAGGACATAAATTCAATGAAACAGACAGACACGATACAACACATTTAGACAATAACAGTTATAAGCATTGCCATGGTGTAGCCTAATACAAAAATAAATAAGGACAAAACATTGTTAGCTTACATTCCATGGCATATGGAACATTTTGCCCTTACAATAACTTATATTTGCTTTAATTAATATTGTTAAACAGAACTCTTGTCGACTTTGTCAAAGTTGGTCTTGTTACCTCCTCAATCAGTCTTGGCATTTTCCTCGTCTTGAACCAAATCCTCTTCATCTTCTTCTCCTGATCCTTCTGGATCTGCAAAACCAGAGCCAACCTGGCTCCCAGCTCCATCACGTAGTCTGTCTGGATCGCCCTTTCCTCCAACCGACACTCACCCCTCCTCTGTGTCAGCGTTGAACCCTCCATGTCTTCCTCTTAGCTAACAATAACTCTGGAAAATACACAACGTTGTAGTAAGTGGGTGTTGCTAACCAAATAATAATGCATCTCTTTACAATGTGCACACGTTTTCTTCCCAGCTACTTACAATTAATCAAGTGAGAATCCTGATCCAGATATGTTTAGGCAATAGGCCTATCTGAATTACTAGTAAAAAGTTGGCTACTGGAAAAGCGACCAAGTTCAAATGAATCGATTTTGGCTGTTCTTATCATTTCGTGAACAATATCCTTCATGACATCATCATTGTGATGCAAGTCGTTGCCATGGCAGATGAAAAAGCACAACACAGACTTTAAAAAGCAAACTTCAGGGTCTTTCTGTACCTTACTATTGAGCCTTATTCAACCCCTCATGTAGCTCTACTCCATATTGGGCCTGGTTCTCACAAACCACACTAATCACTTCCATCATATCATTGAAAACACTGTGTTTTGGGTAGAAAATGACTCTATATCCATGCAGGACCTAACTTGTACAGTTTCATCTATTTTAAAAACCAAGGAGGTAAAAATGCCAGTCTTCTCTTTGAGTGCCCTTGAGTGCACCTCAATTTAAAGAGGTCTATCAATTCAACCATTTGAAATGGATGTCCATTCAATTAAGAACATATTATTCTTATTAGAAATGAATCAGCTACAAATTAGGTAGGCGTACTTGTTTTTTTACACAACCTACTCTTTTGGTACATATTTATTGAGATAATTGATTACAACATATGTTGGTGATTAACACAGAGAGAGGTTTTTTTTCTGTCATCAATAGAATGCATTAGCCATTAGGCTGGCACACTACAATTGTAACATGACATCTCAGGTGTCAGGATGAAGCATTTTCTCACAAAAAGAGGACTCAAGCAAACTATCTCTCTTCAACAGTTTCACTAGTCATGTTAGGTCTACTTAAAATGTCACATTCATACACAAGTAATTTGAAAATAAGTTATACTACTGAAACACATTCACAATAAGTTATATTACAACCTACCTCTGAAGTAAGCAGTGTGTTCTCTCACTAATGAAATAGGACATTAATAATTTGTCAGTGGTTAGTTGAATCAGTCTCTTTGCACTGTTCAGTTTGTCTGTGCAACAGGTAACCTTCCAGAATCGGAATCTTGTGATGTCACAATGGAGTCCCCATTGCCATGGTTACCCACAGCAGCTTTCATGTGTTATCAAATGCTGGCACAATTTAGTTTATTTATTTTAGATTTTTTGTACCTATGCAGCACAGTCATACCTAATATATACAATGAATCCATATAACCTAATTTTTTATTAAAATAAAATGCTGTAACTCATGTAAAATGGTTGACCATTCAAACGACATGTGTTTTGCCTAATTAAAAGTCTATATGTTTTAGATATCATAAATAGCAGCCAGGCTTACTTAGGTTGTTTGTTCGATCTCAGCCTACCACTAATGCCAATATTTTTCATCATCATCATCATCATCATCAATGAAATACATAGGCTACCTTACTACAGTAAAACAAGTCTTCCATAGTCTATGTCACCTCAGTAACAAAGTTCCAAAAAAGAAATGAGGGTTCAAGAAAACATCTCTCTTCAATGGCCTCAGCTATTAGCTATATGATCAACAAGGTCAACTGCAGCACTAAAATCAAGAAGCAGCTCATCCACAAGTTTATCTTGGTCAAGTGATCTGAGCCATTGATCGATTAAATCAACGAGAGCTGTTGCAGTCGAGTGATCCTTACGGTATCTTTACGGTACGCATGCTCATAGAGGGATAAAATTAGCTGGATGTGTAATTATATAGGCCCAAAAAATGTAATTGAAGAGTAGGTGTCATTGATGTTTAGCATTTAAGTTTAATAAATCATTAAATAAAGAAATCAATATCAGCTGACTATAGAAAAGTATTGTTTAAAATTATGTTTGAACATTTTCTTATCCGTGTCTTTCCAGTTGATATAACCAAACAGACAACCTTTGTTGCTCAAGAGCGTCACACATTCCTCCATTCATTCTCTATCATATTCCCCTCCATCAAATTCCTCTATCATATTCCCTCCATCATATTCTCTCTATTATATTTCTCTCCATCATATTCCACTCCATCATAATACTCGCTATCATATTCCCTCTATCATATTCCTCTTTATTTTTACAGGGAATCCCAATTGAGACCAGTGTCTCTTTTTCAATGGTGCCCTGTGTTATATCAATTAACAATCCAAACAGCTTAAACAGATAAAATTACATACAGAGTAGAAAATATATAGAGCAAAATTATTAGACTTGAACACATACATTTCACAATGAACAGGTCTTGTATTTAACCAGTTGAGCTGACAACCATTTTGCACTGTTTCACTAGGGCTTTAGTCATCAATCTAGCAAGAGGGAAATATTTTATTAATGTAGTGGTGGCCCTCCCCCCAGGAAGCTACGACCTTTAGCTTTCACCTGGAATTGTTCATTTATGTCTGAGAAAAAAAACACTTTCCAAACCATATGATCTAGTACACAAGAAAAGTATGATACAACCTTCTTTACTACTTAGCCAAACATTTCATGACATTAGTGAGAGTCAAAATCTGTAAAATTTGTGAATGTCTAAATTAACATTTGGGCAATTTGACCAGTGTACATCACTCCTATAGACAATGAGAGATGGGCTATGTAAAGGTCTCGATTTTGTCGTTCTGAACAAATGTTTGACTTCCACACAAAATTACTTCTTGACTTATTTTAGGTTTAAGGAAGTGTGTAGGTTTAAACTATTGCTTTAAAGGGAAGAGAGGGGGAGGAGGAGAGAGCGCGAGAGATGGGGGGAGTGGGAGAAAGAGGGAAGGAGGGGGAGGAGGGGGAGGAGGTGGAGGGCAGCTGTGTCCGACACACCATACTCACACCTGCAACAGGTAGGCCAGGGGGCGGGACCTGTAGGTGAGACTCATAACATGATAAGGGGGGCAGGTGAAGAAGGGGTGTTGCTGGAGTCAAGGAAGGGAGGGTGTTCCTACGAGCCCCCTGCCAGCGAGACGGGGAGCAGGGAGGAAGTCTGTCCATGGAGCATTTCTGGGTCATTGGGTCGCCTCCAATGAGATTAGATCACCCTCTACAATGTAAAGCAGTTTGAGTACTGGGGGGTTCTCTGTATAAATCCAAGGTGAAACCTCCAGGGGCTAGCCTTCTATCAGCGGAGAGTCTGCTCTGGGCTGCCTGCGAAAGGTGCTCCTCTGTGGGAAAGAGGAGAGAACAAGAGGCCCCAGAAGAGATCTCCTTATGGTAGTGATGGACAGATCAACTCTCCTTGTTATCTTCCACCTCTTCCTCTTCCTCTTGCTCGGCCTTCTCCCTCCTTTCCTTCTTACAGTCTTACAGTCCTTCTTACAGTCATTTTCTCCCTTTCCTCCTTCCTCTCCTCCCTCTTTCTCTTCCTCTACCTTCCTCTCCCTCCTTCCCTCTTGGTAAACCTTGTTTAGTCGAGCCAGATTGTGGATAGCTAGCCATGGTTTAGACCACTGTCGCTGTCTGGGTGGGGGGATACAGGACTGGTCCACTGGACTCAGCTCACATGGGGAGAACCTGCTGCTGCTGCCACTCCCCCTCTTACCTGGGATGAGATCACGTTTGGAGGAAACCTGGCACCATCCCTACGGTGAAGCATGGTGGTGGCAGCATCATGCTCCGGGGAGGATTTTCAGGGACAGGGACTGGGAACACGCCCAATTCACATCAACGGGGCTGTAGTGGAGCAGGTCGAGAGTTTCAAGTTCCTTCCACATCACCAACAAACTATCATGGTTCAAACACACCAAGACAGTCGTGAAGAGGGCACGACAACGCCTTTTCCACCACAGGAGACTGAAAAGATTTGGCATTGGTCCCAAGATCCTCAAAAAGTTCTACAGCTGCACCATCGAGAGCTTCCTGACCAGTTGCATCACCGCCTGGTATGGCAACTGCTCGGCATCCGACCGTAAGGCGCTACAGAGGGTAGTGCGTACGGCCCAATACATCACTGGAGCCAAGCTTCCTGCCATCCAGGACCTATATACTTGGAGGTGTAAGAGGGAGGCCCAAAAAATTGACAAAGACTCCAGTCACCCAAGTCATAGACTGTTCTCTCTGCTACCGCACAGCAAGCGGTACC
Organism: Coregonus lavaretus; assembly: GCF_964263955.1. Taxonomy (NCBI): domain Eukaryota; kingdom Metazoa; phylum Chordata; class Actinopteri; order Salmoniformes; family Salmonidae; genus Coregonus; species Coregonus lavaretus. Next base: position 12,815 of record NW_028159105.1, read on the forward strand.
AGAGTGCCAAGTCTAGGTCCAAAAGGCCCCTTAACAGCTTCTATCCCCAATTCATAAGACTGCTGAACAATTCATCAAATGGCCACCCGGACTATTTACATTGACACCTCCCCCCTTTGTTTTTACACTGGTAATAGGAATCTGGATCGGTTTCCTTTTCTTTTTACCTTGCTTTTGTTATTATTATTATTTTTTAAAGTTTTCTTTTTACATTTCGTAAAATGTTAAAATTACAAAAACATTTCATTTTAATTTCAATTTAGTAACATACTGTATCATTCAAATAAATATTATTATTTGTCTAATCATATTTTGCCAGCTAACTGGGTGGCAGGCTGCAATCAGTAGCTGTAATTAAGTACAGCAGCCACCAACCATCTAACGTTAATGCCTAGGATAATGAGGTTAGAAGAACAGCTGAATGGTCGGTAGCTAGCTGGCTCAATTACAGGTACTCTTAAGCGTGAAATAACATTGGAAACAACTAACCACAGTTGCTAAAAGTTACCAGTAGCTACCCACTAGCTAGCTAGCTTTGTTGGTCCAAGTGGTGGGTTAGCTAGCACTCGTGCTTCGCCGGGGTCCACCGAATAGAATACTTACCTACAATAATTACCTACAATAACCTACAATAACTACCTAAGTAAACTACCTATAATACCTGACTACAATACCTACATACAATCTAAATACATGGTTTAAGCTTTACTCAACAACATATAAGAAGCCAGCTTATCTCCTGCTAGAGAAAACACAACCTCTCCCGACAACCTCGAGGCAAGAGACCTTTCTCTCTTTCTCGTCATCTTTCAACTTCTTATTCAGTTCCTTATTTTTCTCTTTTTCCTCCATCTTTAAAAATGTGACTTTCTGCTTGAGGTTCATGGCCAGAAAGCCCACTCTTCCCAGGATGGTCTCTGCTCTCTCTGATGAAACCGTCCCATTGGAGCTCTTGGAATGGGCACGGTCCGCCTCACTCTTCAAACCCTCCCTCGGGCTCACCTCCTCCTTGACGCTCCTCTCTTCACTCTCAATGTCAATGCCTGTCCAATAATCCTAACAGGAAGACATTGACTCTAGATGTAATATTGTTCCAATGTGGCACATTCAATACACATTTGAGTGATCAACATACATTGATGGCCTCATGGGGCACACAATTTAGAGGACAGTAATTGAGGTAACTTGTTTATTTGTATCCCAAACTGATTTTGTAATAGCCATAGATGTTCTTCCTGGGTCCACACCAAACGTAATACAAATGTTAACCCTAGTTAGGGGTGATGTTTTATACTATGAGCATAGATTAGCAGGGTTGGGGTCAATTCAATTTCAATTCCAGTCAATTCAGGAAGTACTTAATTCAATGCTTTGAATTGAAATGGAACAGACCCCCAACCCTGTAGAGTAGAAGTGTAAAATAGGACACCTACCTTTGCCTTTTTCAGCGTCCAGGGCCTGGGTTCCTCATCCTCTGACCTGCATATGGAGGCTCTCACTCTAACAGGCGTCTTAGTGGCCATGCAGAGCAGAGGGGTTGCCAGAGTTAAGTTAGCATCTGGGACCAGCTGGTGAGCATGAGGGCAGCGATCCACCTCTTCACTAGTGCCCTTCCCTTTCTGCTCTGGCTGCTTGTGGTCCTTGTCATGGATGCATGCCAGGCTTGGAGGAAGTGCTAGGACAGGGCTTTTATCACTCATCAGTTCCTCTCTCTTGACAGTGGATGCAACTGCACTTGCCTCTGTGTTAACTGAGCACTATGTGGTGTCCTCAACTGTCTCCTCTGGCTGCTTGTGGTCATTGTTGTTGTGAATGCATTGCAGACCTGGAGGACTTTTATCATCCCAGGTGTAAATAGCAACAGTTGCCTCTGTGTCGACTGAGCACTTTGTAGTGGACTCAACTGTCATCCATAGCGGTTTGTGGTCATTGTTGTGGGTGCAGGTCAGGATTAGAGGCAGTGTTGCAGGTGCAGGAGGACTTTTATCAGCCAAACACTCCTCCGTGTGGACAGTGGACACAGAAACGGCTGCTTCCCTGGCAACTGGACACTTGTTGGTGTCCTCTACTGCCTCCCCTGGCAGAGTGTGGACAGTGGAGACGGAAACGGCCGCTTCCCTGGACACTTGACTCTTGGTGGTGTCCTCTACTGCCTCCTCTGGCTGCTTGTGGCCATTGTCTAGAATGTGTGGCAACTTTGAAGGCAGCATTGGAGCCGGGCTTTTATCACCCAACAGGTTCTCTCCCTGGACAATGGATGTGCCTGCAGTGATCGCTGTGGTAACGGAGGACTCGGTGGCATCCTCTTTTGTCTCCTCTGTCAGTTTGTGGTCAGAGTCTCGGATACATGGCGAGCTTGGAGGCAGTGCTGCAGGGTCAGGAGGGCTTTGATCAGCTGCCATGTCCTCTTTGAGGTGAGTGGACACATCATTGTTTGTTTCACTGATAACTGGACACTTGGTGGTGTCCTCTACTGCCTCCCCTGGCAGTTTGTAGTCAACTTCAAAGACAAGTGGCAGACTTGGAGGCAGCATTGGGACAGGGCATTTAGCTGCTGATCTGTACACTGCAAAATCAACAGTAGCTGTGCCTGCAGTGGTCTCTGTAGCAACTGAGACCTCATAGGTATCCTCTACTGTCTGCTCTGATGGCATGAAGTCATCGTCAAAGACTGTTGGCAGGCATGTAGGCAGCACTGAAGGAAGACTTCTAGCTGCCCATCGATTCTCTCCCTTGACAGTGGCTGTGGTAGCAGTGGTCTCTGTGGCAACTGGGCACTCTGTGGCTGAAACAGCAGGCTTAGAGGTTTTGAGGAAATTGAATGAATTGCCAATGAACCGCTGAGCCAGGGGTGGGAGGGAGTAATGATAGAATCTGTCCTCTTCCTCAACATTAGATATTGCCACTGGAGCAACTGAGACGTCAGTGGTGCCCTCTACTGCCTGATGTGGCTGCATGGAGTCTTCGTCAAAGAAGTGTGGCAGGTGTCGATGCAGCATTGAGGAAAGATGTATATCTGTCCATAGGTCCTCTCGTATACCTGTAGATACGTCTGCAGTGGCCTCTGTGGCAACTGGGCATTCAGCAGACTGGCAGGTTTCAGGGACAAAGTATGAAAATACAATGCACCGCTGTGCATCCTGAGCGCGTATGGCAAATGGAGAGGGGGGATGCAACATGGTAGGTATAGGCCTCTGATTGGTGAAAGCCAGTGGTGGGAGGGAGTCAATACAGGGAGCCATGAACTCAGTGAGAGGACAGTTGCTCACATCTCACACATTCTGCGTGAGAAAAGAAACAGACATGATGAAAGTGATCACATTCAGTACATACATACATACTGTATGAGTCAGCACTACTTACTTATACATCACACATATATATATATATATATATATATATATATATATATATATATATATATATATATAGTGTCCTCTAAGATGCTCTGCACCAGTCTGTCCCAACCCTTGGTCCCCTAGCCAATGGGCCAGCTAAGTGTAAAAATACATGCCCCACACCCAGCATAACATTTGACATTTTAGCCATTTATCAGACGCTTTTATCCAGAATGACTTATAGTTAGTTAGTGCATTCAACTTAAGGTAGCTAGGTGAGACAACCACATAATCCTGATATGAGCGTCTATGATAGAACGGTTGTTTATTTTTTATGACCAGACAACCATAAGAACTGAGGACATAAATTCACTGAAACAGACAGACACGATACAACACATTTAGACAAGAACAGTTATAAGCATTGCCATGGTGTAGCCTAATACAAAAAGAAATAAGGACAAAACATTGTTAGCTTACATTCCATGGCATATGGAACATTTTGCCCTTACAATAACTTATATTTGCTTTAATTAATATTGTTAAACAGAACTCTTGTCGACTTTGTCAAAGTTGGTCTTGTTACCTCCTCAATCAGTCTTGGCATTTTCCTCGTCTTGAACCAAATCCTCTTCATCTTCTTCTCCTGATCCTTCTGGATCTGCAAAACCAGAGCCAACCTGGCTCCCAGCTCCATCACGTAGTCTGTCTAGATCGCCCTTTCCTCCAACCGACACTCACCCCTCCTCTGTGTCAGCGTTGAACCCTCCATGTCTTCCTCTTAGCTAACAATAACTCTGGAAAATACACAACGTTGTAGTAAGTGGGTGTTGCTAACCAAATAATAATGCATCTCTTTACAATGTGCACACGTTTTCTTCCCAGCTACTTACAATTAATCAAGTGAGAATCCTGATCCAGATATGTTTAGGCAATAGGCCTATCTGAATTACTAGTAAAAAGTTGGCTACTGGAAAAGCGACCAAGTTCAAATGAATCGATTTTGGCTGTTCTTATCATTTCGTGAACAATATCCTTCATGACATCATCATTGTGATGCAAGGCGTTGCCATGGCAGATGAAAAAGCACAACACAGACTTTAAAAAGCAAACTTCAGGGTCTTTCTGTACCTTACTATTGAGCCTTATTCAACCCCTCATGTAGCTCTACTCCATATTGGGCCTGGTTCTCACAAACCACACTAATCACTTCCATCATATCATTGAAAACACTGTGTTTTGGGTAGAAAATGACTCTATATCCATGCAGGACCTAACTTGTACAGTTTCATCTATTTTAAAAACCAAGGAGGTAAAAATGCCAGTCTTCTCTTTGAGTGCCCTTGAGTGCACCTCAATTTAAAGAGGTCTATCAATTCAACCATTTGAAATGGATGTCCATTCAATTAAGAACATATTATTATTATTAGAAATGAATCAGCTACAAATTAGGTAGGCGTACTTGTTTTTTTACACAACCTACTCTTTTGGTACATATTTATTGAGATAATTGATTACAACATATGTTGGTGATTAACACAGAGAGAGGTTTTTTTTCTGTCATCAATAGAATGCATTAGCCATTAGGCTGGCTCACTACAATTGTAACATGACATCTCAGGTGTCAGGATGAAGCATTTTCTCACAAAAAGAGGACTCAAGCAAACTATCTCTCTTCAACAGTTTCACTAGTCATGTTAGGTCTACTTAAAATGTCACATTCATACACAAGTAATTTGAAAATAAGTTATACTACTGAAACACATTCACAATAAGTTATATTACAACCTACCTCTGAAGTAAGCAGTGTGTTCTCTCACTAATGAAATAGGACATTAATAATTTGTCAGTGGTTAGTTGAATCAGTCTCTTTGCACTGTTCAGTTTGTCTGTGCAACAGGTAACCTTCCAGAATCGGAATCTTGTGATGTCACAATGGAGTCCCCATTGCCATGGTTACCCACAGCAGCTTTCATGTGTTATCAAATGCTGGCACAATTTAGTTTATTTATTTTAGATTTTTTGTACCTATGCAGCACAGTCATACCTAATATATACAATGAATCCATATAACCTAATTTTTTATTAAAATAAAATGCTGTAACTCATGTAAAATGGTTGACCATTCAAACGACATGTGTTTTCCCTAATTAAAAGTCTATATGTTTTAGATATCATAAATAGCAGCCAGGCTTACTTAGGTTGTTTGTTCGATCTCAGCCTACCACTAATGCCAATATTTTTCATCATCATCATCATCATCATCATCATCAATGAAATACATAGGCTACCTTACTACAGTAAAACAAGTCTTCCATAGTCTATGTCACCTCAGTAACAAAGTTCCAAAAAAGAAATGAGGGTTCAAGAAAACATCTCTCTTCAATGGCCTCAGCTATTAGCCATATGATCAACAAGGTCAACTGCGGCACTAAAATCAAGAAGCAGCTCATCCACAAGTTTATCTTGGTCAAGTGATCTGAGCCATTGATCGATTAAATCAACGAGAGCTGTTGCAGTCGAGTGATCCTTACGGTATCTTTACGGTACGCATGCTCATAGAGGGATAAAATTAGCTGGATGTGTAATTATATAGGCCCAAAAAATGTAATTGAAGAGTAGGTGTCATTGATGTTTAGCATTTAAGTTTAATAAATCATTAAATAAAGAAATCAATATCAGCTGACTATAGAAAAGTATTGTTTAAAATTATGTTTGAACATTTTCTTATCCGTGTCTTTCCAGTTGATATAACCAAACAGACAACCTTTGTTGCTCAAGAGCGTCACACATTCCTCCATTCATTCTCTATCATATTCCCCTCCATCAAATTCCTCTATCATATTCCCTCCATCATATTCTCTCTATTATATTTCTCTCCATCATATTCCACTCCATCATAATACTCGCTATCATATTCCCTCTATCATATTCCTCTTTATTTTTACAGGGAATCCCAATTGAGACCAGTGTCTCTTTTTCAATGGTGCCCTGTGTTATATCAATTAACAATCCAAACAGCTTAAACAGATAAAATTACATACAGAGTAGAACATATATAGAGCAAAATTATTAGACTTGAACACATACATTTCACAACGAACAGGTCTTGTATTTAACCAGTTGAGCTGACAACCATTTTGCACTGTTTCACTAGGGCTTTAGTCATCAATCTAGCAAGAGGGAAATATTTTATTAATGTAGTGGTGTCCCTCCCCCCAGGAAGCTACGACCTTTAGCTTTCACCTGGAATTGTTCATTTATGTCTGAGAAAAAAAAACACTTTCCAAACCATATGATCTAGTACACAAGAAAAGTATAATACAACCTTCTTTACTACTTTGCCAAACATTTCATGACATTAGTGAGAGTCAAAATCTGTAAAATTTGTGAATGTCTAAATTAACATTTGGGCAATTTGACCAGTGTACATCACTCCTATAGACAATGAGAGATGGGCTATGTAAAGGTCTCGATTTTGTCGTTCTGAACAAATGTTTGACTTCCACACAAAATTACTTCTTGACTTATTTTAGGTTTAAGGAAGTGTGTAGGTTTAAACTATTGCTTTAAAGGGAAGAGAGGGGGAGGAGGAGAGAGCGCGAGAGATGGGGGGAGTGGGAGAAAGAGGGAAGGAGGGGGAGGAGGTGGAGGGCAGCTGTGTCCGACACACCATACTTACACCTGCAACAGGTAGGCCAGGGGGCGGGACCTGTAGGTGAGACTCATAACATGATAAGGGGGGCAGGTGAAGAAGGGGTGTTGCTGGAGTCAAGGAAGGGAGGGTGTTCCTACGAGCCCCCTGCCAGCGAGACGGGGAGCAGGGAGGAAGTCTGTCCATGGAGCATTTCTGGGTCATTGGGTCGCCTCCAATGAGATTAGATCACCCTCTACAATGTAAAGCAGTTTGAGTACTGGGGGGGTTCTCTGTATAAATCCAAGGTGAAACCTCCAGGGGCTAGCCTTCTCTCAGCGGAGAGTCTGCTCTGGGCTGCCTGCGAAAGGTGCTCCTCTGTGGGAAAGAGGAGAGAACAAGAGGCCCCAGAAGAGATCTCCTTATGGTAGTGATGGACAGATCAACTCTCCTTGTTATCTTCCACCTCTTCCTCTTCCTCGGCCTTCTCCCTCCTTTCCTTCTTACAGTCTTACAGTCCTTCTTACAGTCATTTTCTCCCTTTCCTCCTTCCTCTCCTCCCTCTTTCTCTTCCTCTACCTTCCTCTCCCTCCTTCCCTCTTGGTAAACCTTGTTTAGTCGAGCCAGATTGTGGATAGCTAGCCATGGTTTAGACCACTGTCGCTGTCTGGGTGGGGGGATACAGGACTGGTCCACTGGACTCAGCTCACATGGGGAGAACCTGCTGCTGCTGCCACTCCCCCTCTTACCTGGGATGAGATCACGTTTGGAGGAAACCTGGCACCATCCCTACGGTGAAGCATGGTGGTGGCAGCATCATGCTCCGGGGAGGATTTTCAGGGACAGGGACTGGGAACACGCCCCATTCACATCGACGGGGCTGTAGTGGAGCAGGTCGAGAGTTTCAAGTTCCTTGGTGTCCACATCACCAACAAACTATCATGGTTCAAACACACCAAGACAGTCGTGAAGAGGGCACGACAACGCCTTTTCCACCACAGGAGACTGAAAAGATTTGGCATTGGTCCCAAGATCCTCAAAAAGTTCTACAGCTGCACCATCGAGAGCTTCCTGACCAGTTGCATCACCTCTGGTATGGCAACTGCTCGGCATCCGACCGTAAGGCGCTACAGAGGGTAGTGCGTACATCCCCAGTACATCACTGGAGCCAAGCTTCCTGCCATCCAGGACCTATATACTTGGAGGTGTAAGAGGGAGGCCCAAAAAATTGACAAAGACTCCAGTCACCCAAGTCATAGACTGTTCTCTCTGCTACCGCACAGCAAGCGGTACCAGAGTGCCAAGTCTAGGTCAAAAGGCTCCTTAACAGCTTCTATCCCCAATTCATAAGACTGCTGAACAATTAATCAAATGGCCACCCGGACTATTTACATTGACACCTCCCCCCTTTGTTTTTACACTGGTAATAGGAATCTGGATCGGTTTCCTTTTCTTTTTACCTTGCTTTTGTTATTATTATTATTTTTTAAAGTTTTCTTTTTACATTTCGTAAAATGTTATAATTACAAAAACATTTCATTTTAATTTCAATTTAGTAACATACTGTATCATTCAAATAAATATTATTATTTGTCTAATCATATTTTGCCAGCTAACTGGGTGGCAGGCTGCAATCAGTAGCTGTAATTAAGTACAGCAGCCACCAACCATCTAACGTTAATGCCTCGGATAATGAGGTTAGAAGAACAGCTGAATGGTCGGTAGCTAGCTGGCTCAATTACAGGTACTCTTAAGCGTGAAATAACATTGGAAACAACTAACCACAGTTGCTAAAAGTTACCAGTAGCTACCCGCTAGCTAGCTAGCTTTGTTGGTCCAAGTGGTGGGTTAGCTAGCACTCGTGCTTCTCCGGGGTCCACCGAATAGAATACTTACCTACAATAATTACCTACAATAACCTACATTAACTACCTAAGTAAACTACCTATAATACCTGACTACAATACCTACATACTATCTAAATACATGGTTTAAGCTTTACTCAACAACATATAAGAAGCCAGCTTATCTCCTGCTAGAGAAAACACAACCTCTCCCGACAACCTCGAGGCAAGAGACCTTTCTCGTCATCTTTCAACTTCTTATTCAGTTCCTTATTTTTCTCTTTTTCCTCCATCTTTAAAAATGTGACTTTCTGCTTGAGGTTCATGGCCAGAAAACCCACTCTTCCCAGGATGGTCTCTGCTCTCTCTGATGAAACCGTCCCATTGGAGCTCTTGGAATGGGCACGGTACGCCTCACTCTTCAAACCCTCCCTCGGGCTCACCTCCTCCTTGACGCTCCTCTCTTCACTCTCAATGTCAATGCCTGTCCAATAATCCTAACAGGAAGACATTGACTCTAGATGTAATATTGTTCCAATGTGGCACATTCAATACACATTTGAGTGATCAACATACATTGACGGCCTCATGGGGCACACAATTTAGAGGACAGTAATTGAGGTAACTTGTTTATTTGTATCCCAAACCGATTTTGTAATAGCCATAGATGTTCTTCCTGGGTCCACACCAAACGTAATACAAATGTTAACCCTAGTAAGGGGTGATGTTTTATACTATGAGCATAGATTAGCAGGGTTGGGGTCAATTCAATTTCAATTCCAGTCAATTCAGGAAGTACTTAATTCAATGCTTTGAATTGAAATGGAACAGACCCCCAACCCTGTAGAGTAGAAGTGTAAAATAGGACACCTACCTTTGGCTTTTTCAGCGTCCAGGGCCTGTGTTCCTCATCCTCTGACCTGCATATGGAGGCTCTCACTCTAACAGGCGTCTTAGTGGCCATGCAGAGCAGAGGGGTTGCCAGAGTTAAGTTAGCATCTGGGACCAGCTGGTGAGCATGAGGGCAGCGATCCACCTCTTCACTAGTGCCCTTCCCTTTCTGCTCTGGCTGCTTGTGGTCCTTGTCATGGATGCATGCCAGGCTTGGAGGAAGTGCTAGGACAGGGCTTTTATCACTCATCAGTTCCTCTCTCTTGACAGTGGATGCAACTGCACTTGCCTCTGTGTTAACTGAGCACTATGTGGTGTCCTCAACTGTCTCCTCTGGCTGCTTGTGGTCATTGTTGTTGTGAATGCATTGCAGACCTGGAGGACTTTTATCATCCCAGGTGTAAATAGCAACAGTTGCCTCTGTGTCGACTGAGCACTTTGTAGTGCACTCAACTGTCTTCCATAGCGGTTTGTGGTCATTGTTGTGGGTGCAGGTCAGGATTAGAGGCAGTGTTGCAGGTGCAGGAGGACTTTTATCAGCCAAACACTCCTCCGTGTGGACAGTGGACACAGAAACGGCTGCTTCCCTGGCAACTGGACACTTGTTGGAGTCCTCTACTGCCTCCCCTGGCAAAGTGTGGACAGTGGAGACGGAAACGGCCGCTTCCCTGGACACTTGACTCTTGGTGGTGTCCTCTACTGCCTCCTCTGGCTGCTTGTGGCCATTGTCTAGAATGTGTGGCAACTTTGAAGGCAGCATTGGAGCCGGGCTTTTATCACCCAACAGGTTCTCTCCCTGGACAATGGATGTGCCTGCAGTGATCGCTGTGGTAACGGAGGACTCGGTGGCATCCTCTTTTGTCTCCTCTGTCAGTTTGTGGTCAGAGTCTCGGATACATGGCGAGCTTGGAGGCAGTGCTGCAGGGTCAGGAGGGCTTTGATCAGCTGCCATGTCCTCTTTGAGGTGAGTGGACACATCATTGTTTGTTTCACTGATAACTGGACACTTGGTGGTGTCCTCTACTGCCTCCCCTGGCAGTTTGTAGTCAACTTCAAAGACAAGTGGCAGACTTGGAGGCAGCATTGGGACAGGGCATTTAGCTGCTGATCTGTACACTCCAAAATCAACAGTAGCTGTGCCTGCAGTGGTCTCTGTAGCAACTGAGACCTCATAGGTATCCTCTACTGTCTGCTCTGATGGCATGAAGTCATCGTCAAAGACTGTTGGCAGGCATGTAGGCAGCACTGAAGGAAGACTTCTAGCTGCCCATCGATTCTCTCCCTTGACAGTGGCTGTGGTAGCAGTGGTCTCTGTGGCAACTGGGCACTCTGTGGCTGAAACAGCAGGCTTAGAGGTTTCGAGGAAATTGAATGAATTGCCAATGAACCGCTGAGCCAGGGGTGGGAGGGAGTAATGATAGAATCTGTCCTCTTCCTCAACATTAGATATTGCCACTGGAGCAACTGAGACCTCAGTGGTGCCCTCTACTGCCTGATGTGGCTGCATGGAGTCTTCGTCAAAGAAGTGTGGCAGGTATCGATGCAGCATTGAGGAAAGATGTATATCTGTCCATAGGTCCTCTCGTATACCTGTAGATACATCTGCAGTGGCCTCTGTGGCAACTGGGCATTCAGCAGACTGGCAGGTTTCAGGGACAAAGTATGAAAATACAATGAACCGCTGTGCATCCTGAGAGCGTATGGCAAATGGAGAGGGGGGATGCAACATGGTAGGTATAGGCCTCTGATTGGTGAAAGCCAGTGGTGGGAGGGAGTCAATACAGGGAGCCATGAACTCAGTGAGAGGACAGTTGCTCACATCTCACACATTCTGCGTGAGAAAAGAAACAGACATGATGAAAGTGATCACATTCAGTACATACATACATACTGTATGAGTCAGCACTACTTACTTATACATCACATATATATATATAGTGTCCTCTAAGATGCTCTGCACCAGTCTGTCCCAACCCTTGGTCCCCTAGCCAATGGGCCAGCTAAGTGTAAAAATACATGCCCCACACCCAGCATAACATTTGACATTTTAGCCATTTATCAGACGCTTTTATCCAGAACGACTTATAGTTAGTTAGTGCATTCAACTTAAGGTAGCTAGGTGAGACAACCACATAATCCTGATATGAGCGTCTATGATAGAACGGTTGTTTATTTTTTATGACCAGACAACCATAAGAACTGAGGACATAAATTCACTGAAACAGACAGACACGATACAACACATTTAGACAAGAACAGTTATAAGCATTGCCATGGTGTAGCCTAATACAAAAAGAAATAAGGACAAAACATTGTTAGCTTACATTCCATGGCATATGGAACATTTTGCCCTTACAATAACTTATATTTGCTTTAATTAATATTGTTAAACAGAACTCTTGTCGACTTTGTCAAAGTTGGTCTTGTTACCTCCTCAATCAGTCTTGGCATTTTCCTCGTCTTGAACCAAATCCTCTTCATCTTCTTCTCCTGATCCTTCTGGATCTGCAAAACCAGAGCCAACCTGGCTCCCAGCTCCATCACGTAGTCTGTCTAGATCGCCCTTTCCTCCAACCGACACTCACCCCTCCTCTGTGTCAGCGTTGAACCCTCCATGTCTTCCTCTTAGCTAACAATAACTCTGGAAAATACACAACGTTGTAGTAAGTGGGTGTTGCTAACCAAATAATAATGCATCTCTTTACAATGTGCACACGTTTTCTTCCCAGCTACTTACAATTAATCAAGTGAGAATCCTGATCCAGATATGTTTAGGCAATAGGCCTATCTGAATTACTAGTAAAAAGTTGGCTACTGGAAAAGCGACCAAGTTCAAATGAATCGATTTTGGCTGTTCTTATCATTTCGTGAACAATATCCTTCATGACATCATCATTGTGATGCAAGGCGTTGCCATGGCAGATGAAAAAGCACAACACAGACTTTAAAAAGCAAACTTCAGGGTCTTTCTGTACCTTACTATTGAGCCTTATTCAACCCCTCATGTAGCTCTACTCCATATTGGGCCTGGTTCTCACAAACCACACTAATCACTTCCATCATATCATTGAAAACACTGTGTTTTGGGTAGAAAATGACTCTATATCCATGCAGGACCTAACTTGTACAGTTTCATCTATTTTAAAAACCAAGGAGGTAAAAATGCCAGTCTTCTCTTTGAGTGCCCTTGAGTGCACCTCAATTTAAAGAGGTCTATCAATTCAACCATTTGAAATGGATGTCCATTCAATTAAGAACATATTATTATTATTAGAAATGAATCAGCTACAAATTAGGTAGGCGTACTTGTTTTTTTACACAACCTACTCTTTTGGTACATATTTATTGAGATAATTGATTACAACATATGTTGGTGATTAACACAGAGAGAGGTTTTTTTTCTGTCATCAATAGAATGCATTAGCCATTAGGCTGGCTCACTACAATTGTAACATGACATCTCAGGTGTCAGGATGAAGCATTTTCTCACAAAAAGAGGACTCAAGCAAACTATCTCTCTTCAACAGTTTCACTAGTCATGTTAGGTCTACTTAAAATGTCACATTCATACACAAGTAATTTGAAAATAAGTTATACTACTGAAACACATTCACAATAAGTTATATTACAACCTACCTCTGAAGTAAGCAGTGTGTTCTCTCACTAATGAAATAGGACATTAATAATTTGTCAGTGGTTAGTTGAATCAGTCTCTTTGCACTGTTCAGTTTGTCTGTGCAACAGGTAACCTTCCAGAATCGGAATCTTGTGATGTCACAATGGAGTCCCCATTGCCATGGTTACCCACAGCAGCTTTCATGTGTTATCAAATGCTGGCACAATTTAGTTTATTTATTTTAGATTTTTTGTACCTATGCAGCACAGTCATACCTAATATATACAATGAATCCATATAACCTAATTTTTTATTAAAATAAAATGCTGTAACTCATGTAAAATGGTTGACCATTCAAACGACATGTGTTTTCCCTAATTAAAAGTCTATATGTTTTAGATATCATAAATAGCAGCCAGGCTTACTTAGGTTGTTTGTTCGATCTCAGCCTACCACTAATGCCAATATTTTTCATCATCATCATCATCATCATCATCATCAATGAAATACATAGGCTACCTTACTACAGTAAAACAAGTCTTCCATAGTCTATGTCACCTCAGTAACAAAGTTCCAAAAAAGAAATGAGGGTTCAAGAAAACATCTCTCTTCAATGGCCTCAGCTATTAGCCATATGATCAACAAGGTCAACTGCGGCACTAAAATCAAGAAGCAGCTCATCCACAAGTTTATCTTGGTCAAGTGATCTGAGCCATTGATCGATTAAATCAACGAGAGCTGTTGCAGTCGAGTGATCCTTACGGTATCTTTACGGTACGCATGCTCATAGAGGGATAAAATTAGCTGGATGTGTAATTATATAGGCCCAAAAAATGTAATTGAAGAGTAGGTGTCATTGATGTTTAGCATTTAAGTTTAATAAATCATTAAATAAAGAAATCAATATCAGCTGACTATAGAAAAGTATTGTTTAAAATTATGTTTGAACATTTTCTTATCCGTGTCTTTCCAGTTGATATAACCAAACAGACAACCTTTGTTGCTCAAGAGCGTCACACATTCCTCCATTCATTCTCTATCATATTCCCCTCCATCAAATTCCTCTATCATATTCCCTCCATCATATTCTCTCTATTATATTTCTCTCCATCATATTCCACTCCATCATAATACTCGCTATCATATTCCCTCTATCATATTCCTCTTTATTTTTACAGGGAATCCCAATTGAGACCAGTGTCTCTTTTTCAATGGTGCCCTGTGTTATATCAATTAACAATCCAAACAGCTTAAACAGATAAAATTACATACAGAGTAGAACATATATAGAGCAAAATTATTAGACTTGAACACATACATTTCACAACGAACAGGTCTTGTATTTAACCAGTTGAGCTGACAACCATTTTGCACTGTTTCACTAGGGCTTTAGTCATCAATCTAGCAAGAGGGAAATATTTTATTAATGTAGTGGTGTCCCTCCCCCCAGGAAGCTACGACCTTTAGCTTTCACCTGGAATTGTTCATTTATGTCTGAGAAAAAAAAACACTTTCCAAACCATATGATCTAGTACACAAGAAAAGTATAATACAACCTTCTTTACTACTTTGCCAAACATTTCATGACATTAGTGAGAGTCAAAATCTGTAAAATTTGTGAATGTCTAAATTAACATTTGGGCAATTTGACCAGTGTACATCACTCCTATAGACAATGAGAGATGGGCTATGTAAAGGTCTCGATTTTGTCGTTCTGAACAAATGTTTGACTTCCACACAAAATTACTTCTTGACTTATTTTAGGTTTAAGGAAGTGTGTAGGTTTAAACTATTGCTTTAAAGGGAAGAGAGGGGGAGGAGGAGAGAGCGCGAGAGATGGGGGGAGTGGGAGAAAGAGGGAAGGAGGGGGAGGAGGTGGAGGGCAGCTGTGTCCGACACACCATACTTACACCTGCAACAGGTAGGCCAGGGGGCGGGACCTGTAGGTGAGACTCATAACATGATAAGGGGGGCAGGTGAAGAAGGGGTGTTGCTGGAGTCAAGGAAGGGAGGGTGTTCCTACGAGCCCCCTGCCAGCGAGACGGGGAGCAGGGAGGAAGTCTGTCCATGGAGCATTTCTGGGTCATTGGGTCGCCTCCAATGAGATTAGATCACCCTCTACAATGTAAAGCAGTTTGAGTACTGGGGGGGTTCTCTGTATAAATCCAAGGTGAAACCTCCAGGGGCTAGCCTTCTCTCAGCGGAGAGTCTGCTCTGGGCTGCCTGCGAAAGGTGCTCCTCTGTGGGAAAGAGGAGAGAACAAGAGGCCCCAGAAGAGATCTCCTTATGGTAGTGATGGACAGATCAACTCTCCTTGTTATCTTCCACCTCTTCCTCTTCCTCGGCCTTCTCCCTCCTTTCCTTCTTACAGTCTTACAGTCCTTCTTACAGTCATTTTCTCCCTTTCCTCCTTCCTCTCCTCCCTCTTTCTCTTCCTCTACCTTCCTCTCCCTCCTTCCCTCTTGGTAAACCTTGTTTAGTCGAGCCAGATTGTGGATAGCTAGCCATGGTTTAGACCACTGTCGCTGTCTGGGTGGGGGGATACAGGACTGGTCCACTGGACTCAGCTCACATGGGGAGAACCTGCTGCTGCTGCCACTCCCCCTCTTACCTGGGATGAGATCACGTTTGGAGGAAACCTGGCACCATCCCTACGGTGAAGCATGGTGGTGGCAGCATCATGCTCCGGGGAGGATTTTCAGGGACAGGGACTGGGAACACGCCCCATTCACATCGACGGGGCTGTAGTGGAGCAGGTCGAGAGTTTCAAGTTCCTTGGTGTCCACATCACCAACAAACTATCATGGTTCAAACACACCAAGACAGTCGTGAAGAGGGCACGACAACGCCTTTTCCACCACAGGAGACTGAAAAGATTTGGCATTGGTCCCAAGATCCTCAAAAAGTTCTACAGCTGCACCATCGAGAGCTTCCTGACCAGTTGCATCACCTCTGGTATGGCAACTGCTCGGCATCCGACCGTAAGGCGCTACAGAGGGTAGTGCGTACATCCCCAGTACATCACTGGAGCCAAGCTTCCTGCCATCCAGGACCTATATACTTGGAGGTGTAAGAGGGAGGCCCAAAAAATTGACAAAGACTCCAGTCACCCAAGTCATAGACTGTTCTCTCTGCTACCGCACAGCAAGCGGTACCAGAGTGCCAAGTCTAGGTCAAAAGGCTCCTTAACAGCTTCTATCCCCAATTCATAAGACTGCTGAACAATTAATCAAATGGCCACCCGGACTATTTACATTGACACCTCCCCCCTTTGTTTTTACACTGGTAATAGGAATCTGGATCGGTTTCCTTTTCTTTTTACCTTGCTTTTGTTATTATTATTATTTTTTAAAGTTTTCTTTTTACATTTCGTAAAATGTTATAATTACAAAAACATTTCATTTTAATTTCAATTTAGTAACATACTGTATCATTCAAATAAATATTATTATTTGTCTAATCATATTTTGCCAGCTAACTGGGTGGCAGGCTGCAATCAGTAGCTGTAATTAAGTACAGCAGCCACCAACCATCTAACGTTAATGCCTCGGATAATGAGGTTAGAAGAACAGCTGAATGGTCGGTAGCTAGCTGGCTCAATTACAGGTACTCTTAAGCGTGAAATAACATTGGAAACAACTAACCACAGTTGCTAAAAGTTACCAGTAGCTACCCGCTAGCTAGCTAGCTTTGTTGGTCCAAGTGGTGGGTTAGCTAGCACTCGTGCTTCTCCGGGGTCCACCGAATAGAATACTTACCTACAATAATTACCTACAATAACCTACATTAACTACCTAAGTAAACTACCTATAATACCTGACTACAATACCTACATACTATCTAAATACATGGTTTAAGCTTTACTCAACAACATATAAGAAGCCAGCTTATCTCCTGCTAGAGAAAACACAACCTCTCCCGACAACCTCGAGGCAAGAGACCTTTCTCGTCATCTTTCAACTTCTTATTCAGTTCCTTATTTTTCTCTTTTTCCTCCATCTTTAAAAATGTGACTTTCTGCTTGAGGTTCATGGCCAGAAAACCCACTCTTCCCAGGATGGTCTCTGCTCTCTCTGATGAAACCGTCCCATTGGAGCTCTTGGAATGGGCACGGTACGCCTCACTCTTCAAACCCTCCCTCGGGCTCACCTCCTCCTTGACGCTCCTCTCTTCACTCTCAATGTCAATGCCTGTCCAATAATCCTAACAGGAAGACATTGACTCTAGATGTAATATTGTTCCAATGTGGCACATTCAATACACATTTGAGTGATCAACATACATTGACGGCCTCATGGGGCACACAATTTAGAGGACAGTAATTGAGGTAACTTGTTTATTTGTATCCCAAACCGATTTTGTAATAGCCATAGATGTTCTTCCTGGGTCCACACCAAACGTAATACAAATGTTAACCCTAGTAAGGGGTGATGTTTTATACTATGAGCATAGATTAGCAGGGTTGGGGTCAATTCAATTTCAATTCCAGTCAATTCAGGAAGTACTTAATTCAATGCTTTGAATTGAAATGGAACAGACCCCCAACCCTGTAGAGTAGAAGTGTAAAATAGGACACCTACCTTTGGCTTTTTCAGCGTCCAGGGCCTGTGTTCCTCATCCTCTGACCTGCATATGGAGGCTCTCACTCTAACAGGCGTCTTAGTGGCCATGCAGAGCAGAGGGGTTGCCAGAGTTAAGTTAGCATCTGGGACCAGCTGGTGAGCATGAGGGCAGCGATCCACCTCTTCACTAGTGCCCTTCCCTTTCTGCTCTGGCTGCTTGTGGTCCTTGTCATGGATGCATGCCAGGCTTGGAGGAAGTGCTAGGACAGGGCTTTTATCACTCATCAGTTCCTCTCTCTTGACAGTGGATGCAACTGCACTTGCCTCTGTGTTAACTGAGCACTATGTGGTGTCCTCAACTGTCTCCTCTGGCTGCTTGTGGTCATTGTTGTTGTGAATGCATTGCAGACCTGGAGGACTTTTATCATCCCAGGTGTAAATAGCAACAGTTGCCTCTGTGTCGACTGAGCACTTTGTAGTGCACTCAACTGTCTTCCATAGCGGTTTGTGGTCATTGTTGTGGGTGCAGGTCAGGATTAGAGGCAGTGTTGCAGGTGCAGGAGGACTTTTATCAGCCAAACACTCCTCCGTGTGGACAGTGGACACAGAAACGGCTGCTTCCCTGGCAACTGGACACTTGTTGGAGTCCTCTACTGCCTCCCCTGGCAAAGTGTGGACAGTGGAGACGGAAACGGCCGCTTCCCTGGACACTTGACTCTTGGTGGTGTCCTCTACTGCCTCCTCTGGCTGCTTGTGGCCATTGTCTAGAATGTGTGGCAACTTTGAAGGCAGCATTGGAGCCGGGCTTTTATCACCCAACAGGTTCTCTCCCTGGACAATGGATGTGCCTGCAGTGATCGCTGTGGTAACGGAGGACTCGGTGGCATCCTCTTTTGTCTCCTCTGTCAGTTTGTGGTCAGAGTCTCGGATACATGGCGAGCTTGGAGGCAGTGCTGCAGGGTCAGGAGGGCTTTGATCAGCTGCCATGTCCTCTTTGAGGTGAGTGGACACATCATTGTTTGTTTCACTGATAACTGGACACTTGGTGGTGTCCTCTACTGCCTCCCCTGGCAGTTTGTAGTCAACTTCAAAGACAAGTGGCAGACTTGGAGGCAGCATTGGGACAGGGCATTTAGCTGCTGATCTGTACACTCCAAAATCAACAGTAGCTGTGCCTGCAGTGGTCTCTGTAGCAACTGAGACCTCATAGGTATCCTCTACTGTCTGCTCTGATGGCATGAAGTCATCGTCAAAGACTGTTGGCAGGCATGTAGGCAGCACTGAAGGAAGACTTCTAGCTGCCCATCGATTCTCTCCCTTGACAGTGGCTGTGGTAGCAGTGGTCTCTGTGGCAACTGGGCACTCTGTGGCTGAAACAGCAGGCTTAGAGGTTTCGAGGAAATTGAATGAATTGCCAATGAACCGCTGAGCCAGGGGTGGGAGGGAGTAATGATAGAATCTGTCCTCTTCCTCAACATTAGATATTGCCACTGGAGCAACTGAGACCTCAGTGGTGCCCTCTACTGCCTGATGTGGCTGCATGGAGTCTTCGTCAAAGAAGTGTGGCAGGTATCGATGCAGCATTGAGGAAAGATGTATATCTGTCCATAGGTCCTCTCGTATACCTGTAGATACATCTGCAGTGGCCTCTGTGGCAACTGGGCATTCAGCAGACTGGCAGGTTTCAGGGACAAAGTATGAAAATACAATGAACCGCTGTGCATCCTGAGAGCGTATGGCAAATGGAGAGGGGGGATGCAACATGGTAGGTATAGGCCTCTGATTGGTGAAAGCCAGTGGTGGGAGGGAGTCAATACAGGGAGCCATGAACTCAGTGAGAGGACAGTTGCTCACATCTCACACATTCTGCGTGAGAAAAGAAACAGACATGATGAAAGTGATCACATTCAGTACATACATACATACTGTATGAGTCAGCACTACTTACTTATACATCACATATATATATATAGTGTCCTCTAAGATGCTCTGCACCAGTCTGTCCCAACCCTTGGTCCCCTAGCCAATGGGCCAGCTAAGTGTAAAAATACATGCCCCACACCCAGCATAACATTTGACATTTTAGCCATTTATCAGACGCTTTTATCCAGAACGACTTATAGTTAGTTAGTGCATTCAACTTAAGGTAGCTAGGTGAGACAACCACATAATCCTGATATGAGCGTCTATGATAGAACGGTTGTTTATTTTTTATGACCAGACAACCATAAGAACTGAGGACATAAATTCACTGAAACAGACAGACACGATACAACACATTTAGACAAGAACAGTTATAAGCATTGCCATTGTGTAGCCTAATACAAAAAGAAATAAGGACAAAACATTGTTAGCTTACATTCCATGGCATATGGAACATTTTGCCCTTACAATAACTTATATTTGCTTTAATTAATATTGTTAAACAGAACTCTTGTCGACTTTGTCAAAGTTGGTCTTGTTACCTCCTCAATCAGTCTTGGCATTTTCCTCGTCTTGAACCAAATCCTCTTCATCTTCTTCTCCTGATCCTTCTGGATCTGCAAAACCAGAGCCAACCTGGCTCCCAGCTCCATCACGTAGTCTGTCTAGATCGCCCTTTCCTCCAACCGACACTCACCCCTCCTCTGTGTCAGCGTTGAACCCTCCATGTCTTCCTCTTAGCTAACAATAACTCTGGAAAATACACAACGTTGTAGTAAGTGGGTGTTGCTAACCAAATAATAATGCATCTCTTTACAATGTGCACACGTTTTCTTCCCAGCTACTTACAATTAATCAAGTGAGAATCCTGATCCAGATATGTTTAGGCAATAGGCCTATCTGAATTACTAGTAAAAAGTTGGCTACTGGAAAAGCGACCAAGTTCAAATGAATCGATTTTGGCTGTTCTTATCATTTCGTGAACAATATCCTTCATGACATCATCATTGTGATGCAAGGCGTTGCCATGGCAGATGAAAAAGCACAACACAGACTTTAAAAAGCAAACTTCAGGGTCTTTCTGTACCTTACTATTGAGCCTTATTCAACCCCTCATGTAGCTCTACTCCATATTGGGCCTGGTTCTCACAAACCACACTAATCACTTCCATCATATCATTGAAAACACTGTGTTTTGGGTAGAAAATGACTCTATATCCATGCAGGACCTAACTTGTACAGTTTCATCTATTTTAAAAACCAAGGAGGTAAAAATGCCAGTCTTCTCTTTGAGTGCCCTTGAGTGCACCTCAATTTAAAGAGGTCTATCAATTCAACCATTTGAAATGGATGTCCATTCAATTAAGAACATATTATTCTTATTAGAAATGAATCAGCTACAAATTAGGTAGGCGTACTTGTTTTTTTACACAACCTACTCTTTTGGTACATATTTATTGAGATAATTGATTACAACATATGTTGGTGATTAACACAGAGAGAGGTTTTTTTTTTCTGTCATCAATAGAATGCATTAGCCATTAGGCTGGCTCACTACAATTGTAACATTACATTTACATTTTACATTTTAGTCATTTAGCAGACGCTCTTATCCAGAGCGACTTACAGGAGCAATTAGGGTTAAGTGCCTTGCTCAAGGGCACATTTACCCCATTTAGCAGACGCTCTTATCCAGAGTGACTTACAAATTGGTGCATTCACCCTATAGCTAGTGGGATAACCACTTTACAATTTTATTTTATTTTTATTTTCTCTTTTTTTTTTTTTTGGGGGGGGGGGGGGGTGGGTTGGGGTACGGGGGGTAGAAGGATTACATTATCCTATCCCAGGTATTCCTTAAAGAGGTGGGGTTTCAAATGTCTCCGGAAGGTGGTGAGTGACTCCGCTGTCCTGGCGTCGTGAGGGAGCTTGTTCCACCATTGGGGTGCCAGAGCAGCGAACAGTTTTGACTGGGCTGAGCGGGAGCTATGCTTCCGCAGAGGAAGGGGAGCCAGCAGGCCAGAGGTGGATGAACGCAATGCCCTCGTTTGGGTGTAGGGACTGATCAGAGCCTGAAGGTACGGCGGTGCCGTTCCCCTCACTGCTCCATAAGCAAGCACCATGGTCTTGTAACGGATGCGAGCTTCAACTGGAAGCCAGTGGAGTGTGCGGAGGAGGGGGGTGACGTGAGAGAACTTGGGAAGGTTGAACACCAGACGGGCGGCGGCATTCTGGATGAGTTGTAGGGGTTTAATGGCACAGGCAGGGAGCCCAGCCAACAGCAAGTTGCAGTAATCCAGACGGGAGATGACAAGTGCCTGGATTAGGACCTGTGCCGCTTCCTGTGTAAGGCAGGGTCGTACTCTCCGAATGTTGTAGAGCGTGGATCTGCAGGATCGGGTCACCGCCTTGATGTTAGCGGAGAACGACAGGGTGTTGTCCAGGGTCACGCCAAGGCTCTTCGCACTCTGGGAGGAGGACACAACGGAGTTCTCAATCGTGATGGCGAGGTCATGGAACGGGCAGTCCTTCCCCGGGAGGAAGAGCAGCTCCGTCTTGCCAGGGTTCAGCTTGAGGTGGTGATCCGACATCCATACTGATATGTCTGCCAGACATGCAGAGATGCGATTCGCCACCTGGTTATCAGAAGGGGGAAAGGAGAAGATTAGTTGTGTATCGTCAGCGTAGCAATGATAGGAGAGGCCATGTGAGGATATGACAGAGCCAAGTGACTTGGTGTATAGGGAGAATAGGAGAGGGCCTAGAACTGAGCCCTGGGGGACACCAGTGGTGAGAGCACGTGGTGCGGAGACAGCTTCTCGCCACGCCACTTGGTAGGAGCGACCGGTCAGGTAGGACGCAATCCAGGAGTGAGCCGCGCTGGAGATGCCCAGCTCGGAGAGGGTGGAGAGGAGGATCTGATGGTTCACAGTATCAAAGGCAGCAGACAGGTCTAGAAGGACAAGAGCAGAGGAGAGAGAGTTAGCTTTAGCAGTGCGGAGAGCCTCCGTGACACAGAGAAGAGCAGTCTCAGTTGAATGACCAGTCCTGAAACCTGACTGGTTTGGATCAAGAAGGTCATTCTGAGAGAGATAGCAAGAGAGTTGGCTAAAGACGGCACGCTCAATAGTTTTGGAAAGAAAAGAAAGAAGGGATACTGGTCTGTAGTTGTTGACGTCAGTGGGATCGAGTGTTGGTTTTTTGAGAAGGGGTGCAACTCTCGCTCTCTTGAAGACGGAAGGGACATAGCCAGCGGTCAAGGATGAGTTGATCAGCGAGGTGAGGTAGGGGAGAAGGTCACCGGAGATGGTCTGGAGAAGAGAGGAGGGGATGGGGTCAAGCGGGCAGGTTGTTGGGCGGCCTGCAGTCACAAGTCGCAGGATTTTATCTGGAGAGAGAGGGGAGAAAGAAGTCAAAGCATAGGGTAGGGCAGTGTGAGTAGGACCAGCAGTGTCATTAGACTTAACAAACGAGGATCGGATGTCGTCAACCTTCTTTTCAAAGTGGTTGACGAAGTCATCCACCGAGAGAGAGGAGGGGGGGAGGGGGGGGGGGGATTCAGCAGGGAGGAGAATGTGGCAAAGAGCTTCCTAGGGTTAGAGGCAGATGCTTGGAATTTAGAGTGGTAGAAAGTGCCTTAGCAGCAGAAACAGATGAAGAAAATGTAGAGAGGAGGGAGTGAAAAGATGCCAGGTCGGCAGGGAGTTTAGTTTTCTTCCATTTCCGCTCCGCTGCCCGGAGCTCTGTTCTGTGAGCTCGCAATGAGTCATCAAGCCACGAAGCTGGAGGGGAGGACCGAGCCGGCCGGGAGGATAGGGGACACAGAGAGTCAAAGGATGCAGAAAGGGAGGAGAGGAGGGTTGAGGAGGCAGAATCAGGAGATTGGAGGGAGAAGGATTGAGCAGAGGGAAGTGATGATAGGATGGAAGAGGAGAGAGTAGTGGGAGAGAGAGAGCGAAGGTTGCGGCGGCGCATTACCATCTGTGTAGGGGCAGAGTGAGTAGTGTTGGAGGAGAGCGAGAGAGAAAAGGACACAAAGTAGTGGTCGGAGACATGGAGGGGAGTTGCAGTGAGATTAGTAGAAGAGCAGCATCTAGTAAAGATGAGGTCAAGCGTATTGCCTGCCTTGTGAGTAGGGAGGGACGGTGAGAGGGTGAGGTCAAAAGAGGAGAGGAGTGGAAAGAAGGAGGCAGAGAGAAATGAGTCAAATGTAGACGTAGGGAGGTTGAAATCCCCCAAAACTGTGAGGGGTGAGCCATCCTCAGGAAAGGAGCTTATCAAGGCGTCAAGCTCATTGATGAACTCTCCAAGGGAACCTGGAGGGCGATAGATGACAAGGATATTAAGCTTAGATGGGCTAGTGACTGTGACAGCATGGAATTCAAATGAGGAGATAGACAGATGGGTTAGGGGAAAAATTGAGAATGTCCACTTGGGAGAGATGAGGATTCCTGTGCCACCACCCCTCTGACCAGATGCTCTCGGGGTATGCGAGAACACATGGTCAGACGAGGAGAGAGCAGTAGGAGTAGCAGTGTTTTCAGTGGTAATCCATGTTTCCGTCAGCGCCAGGAAGTCGAGGGAATGGAGGTTAGCATAGGCTGGGATGAAGTCAGCTTTGTTGGCAGCAGAACGGCAGTTCCAGAGGCTGCCTGAGACCTGGAACTCCAGGTGTGGGGTGCGTGCAGGGACCACCAGGTTAGAGGCAGCAGCCACGCGGTGTGAGGCGTTTGTGTGGCCTGTGCAGAGAGGAGAGAACAGGGATAGGCAGAGGCATAGTTGACAGGCTGTAGCAAATGGCTACAATAATGCAGAGGAGATCGGAATGAAATGAATTAAACATCAGGAAAAGGAGTGAGTAGGGCCTCCCTCGCCAAAACTTACACCTCAGAAACTATAATTGTTTCACTGAACCATCCAGATAAAAACTCTCCCAACTTCCACTTTTAGAAATTAGAATTGTTGTGAACTACAGCAGTTCAATGTTTCAAGGAATAGACTCAACTTGCTTTGTTCAGCTAGCTAAATATGACACCATGGCTGACTAGCATGCTAGCATCCAATAACACACAGTTTAGCACCAATGGCACCATTGCTGACTAGCATGCTAGCATCCAATAACACACAGTTTAGCACAAATGGCACCATGGCTGACCAGCATGCTAGCATCCAATAACACACAGTTTAGCACCAATACTTGGTTACAACAAACTAACGGTAGTGAGCTAACACACTAAACAGAGAATTTGTGTGTTGACGAATTACGTTGGCTAGCTAGCACAAATATATTGTATTTAGCAGCTACAGTACAGTTGGCTGGTCATGTTGGCTAACTAGCAATGGCTACTGTGTTGACTTTGTTTGGAAAACGGCTAGCTAGCTACGTGCTACCTACAATAGCCACCCACAACAGCCCACGGTGCCTAGCTATGACGCTTTAGCCAACAAGCATGCTAGCATCCAATAACACACCGTTTAGCACCAATACTTGGTAACAACAAACGACCGATAGTGTTAACACGCTAAACAGATAATTTGTGTCTGTGTCTAGTTCCTATCATAACGCAGCAATAATTAAACGTTGGCTAGCTAGTACAAATATATTTTATTTAGCTGCTGCGGTACAGTTAGCTAGTCGTGATTGGCTACTGTGTTGACTTTGTATGAGACACGGCTAGCTAGCTGGCTAGCTTCGTGCTAATCCCTGGCATTGCCGAATATAATGCTAACCTACAATAACTATCCACAACAGCCCGCGATGCCTACATACAATAACCAACTACGTTCTAAATACATAATTAAGCCTTACTCGACAAAGCCCAAGCTATGTACAAAGCCAAACTTACCCGACGCCAGCTGATATTTGTCTTCTGCAATCAGTAGGTGTAATTAAGTACAGTAGGTACTAACTACCTAACGCTGATGCCTCAGATAATGAAGTTAGAAAAACGGCTGAAATGGTAGAAAGCTAGCTGGCTTAATTACAGGTACACTTAAGCGTGAATAACATTGGAAACAGCTATCCACCGTGGCATGACATCTCAGGTGTCAGGATGAAGCATTTTCTCACAAAAAGAGGACTCAAGCAAACTATCTCTCTTCAACAGTTTCACTAGTCATGTTAGGTCTACTTAAAATGTCACATTCATACACAAGTAATTTGAAAATAAGTTATACTACTGAAACACATTCACAATAAGTTATATTACAACCTACCTCTGAAGTAAGCAGTGTGTTCTCTCACTAATGAAATAGGACATTAATAATTTGTCAGTGGTTAGTTGAATCAGTCTCTTTGCACTGTTCAGTTTGTCTGTGCAACAGGTAACCTTCCAGAATCGGAATCTTGTGATGTCACAATGGAGTCCCCATTGCCATGGTTACCCACAGCAGCTTTCATGTGTTATCAAATGCTGGCACAATTTAGTTTATTTATTTTAGATTTTTTGTACCTATGCAGCACAGTCATACCTAATATATACAATGAATCCATATAACCTAATTTTTTATTAAAATAAAATGCTGTAACTCATGTAAAATGGTTGACCATTCAAACGACATGTGTTTTGCCTAATTAAAAGTCTATATGTTTTAGATATCATAAATAGCAGCCAGGCTTACTTAGGTTGTTTGTTCGATCTCAGCCTACCACTAATGCCAATATTTTTCATCATCATCATCATCATCATCAATGAAATACATAGGCTACCTTACTACAGTAAAACAAGTCGTCCATAGTCTATGTCACCTCAGTAACAAAGTTCCAAAAAAGAAATGAGGGTTCAAGAAAACATCTCTCTTCAATGGCCTCAGCTATTAGCCATATGATCAACAAGGTCAACTGCAGCACTAAAATCAAGAAGCAGCTCATCCACAAGTTTATCTTGGTCAAGTGATCTGAGCCATTGATCGATTAAATCAACGAGAGCTGTTGCAGTCGAGTGATCCTTACGGTATCTTTACGGTACGCATGCTCATAGAGGGATAAAATTAGCTGGATGTGTAATTATATAGGCCCAAAAAATGTAATTGAAGAGTAGGTGTCATTGATGTTTAGCATTTAAGTTTAATAAATACTTAAATAAAGAAATCAATATCAGCTGACTATAGAAAAGTATTGTTTAAAATTATGTTTGAACATTTTCTTATCCGTGTCTTTCCAGTTGATATAACCAAACAGACAACCTTTGTTGCTCAAGAGCGTCACACATTCCTCCATTCATTCTCTATCATATTCCCCTCCATCAAATTCCTCTATCATATTCCCTCCATCATATTCTCTCTATTATATTTCTCTCCATCATATTCCACTCCATCATAATACTCGCTATCATATTCCCTCTATCATATTCCTCTTTATTTTTACAGGGAATCCCAATTGAGACCAGTGTCTCTTTTTCAATGGTGCCCTGTGTTATATCAATTAACAATCCAAACAGCTTAAACAGATAAAATTACATACAGAGTAGAAAATATATAGAGCAAAATTATTAGACTTGAACACATACATTTCACAATGAACAGGTCTTGTATTTAACCAGTTGAGCTGACAACCATTTTGCACTGTTTCACTAGGGCTTTAGTCATCAATCTAGCAAGAGGGAAATATTTTATTAATGTAGTGGTGTCCCTCACCCCAGGAAGCTACGACCTTTAGCTTTCACCTGGAATTGTTCATTTATGTCTGAGAAAAAAAACACTTTCCAAACCATATGATCTAGTACACAAGAAAAGTATAATACAACCCTCTTTACTACTTTGCCAAACATTTCATGACATTAGTGAGAGTCAAAATCTGTAAAATTTGTGAATGTTTAAATTAACATTTGGGCAATTTGACCAGTGTACATCACTCCTATAGACAATGAGAGATGGGCTATGTAAAGGTCTCGATTTTGTCGTTCTGAACAAATGTTTGACTTCCACACAAAATTACTTCTTGACTTATTTTAGGTTTAAGGAAGTGTGTAGGTTTAAACTATTGCTTTAAAGGGAAGAGAGGGGGAGGAGGAGAGAGCGCGAGAGATGGGGGGAGTGGGAGAAAGAGGGAAGGAGGGGGAGGAGGGGGAGGAGGGGGAGGAGGTGGAGGGCAGCTGTGTCCGACACACCATACTTACACCTGCAACAGGTAGGCCAGGGGGCGGGACCTGTAGGTGAGACTCATAACATGATAAGGGGGGCAGGTGAAGAAGGGGTGTTGCTGGAGTCAAGGAAGGGAGGGTGTTCCTACGAGCCCCCTGCCAGCGAGACGGGGAGCAGGGAGGAAGTCTGTCCATGGAGCATTTCTGGGTCATTGGGTCGCCTCCAATGAGATTAGATCACCCTCTACAATGTAAAGCAGTTTGAGTACTGGGGGGTTCTCTGTATAAATCCAAGGTGAAACCTCCAGGGGCTAGCCTTCTCTCAGCGGAGAGTCTGCTCTGGGCTGCCTGCGAAAGGTGCTCCTCTGTGGGAAAGAGGAGAGAACAAGAGGCTCCAGAAGAGATCTCCTTATGGTAGTGATGGACAGATCAACTCTCCTTGTTATCTTCCACCTCTTCCTCTTCCTCTTGCTCGGCCTTCTCCCTCCTTTCCTTCTTACAGTCTTACAGTCCTTCTTACAGTCATTTTCTCCCTTTCCTCCTTCCTCTCCTCCCTCTTTCTCTTCCTCTACCTTCCTCTCCCTCCTTCCCTCTTGGTAAACCTTGTTTAGTCGAGCCAGATTGTGGATAGCTAGCCATGGTTTAGACCACTGTCGCTGTCTGGGTGGGGGGATACAGGACTGGTCCACTGGACTCAGCTCACATGGGGAGAACCTGCTGCTGCTGCCACTCCCCCTCTTACCTGGGATGAGATCACGTTTGGAGGAAACCTGGCACCATCCCTACGGTGAAGCATGGTGGTGGCAGCATCATGCTCCGGGGAGGATTTTCAGGGACAGGGACTGGGAACACGCCCCATTCACCTCGACGGGGCTGTAGTGGAGCAGGTCGAGAGTTTCAAGTTCCTTGGTGTCCACATCACCAACAAACTATCATGGTTCAAACACACCAAGACAGTCGTGAAGAGGGCACGACAACGCCTTTTCCACCACAGGAGACTGAAAAGATTTGGCATTGGTCCCAAGATCCTCAAAAAGTTCTACAGCTGCACCATCGAGAGCTTCCTGACCAGTTGCATCACCGCCTGGTATGGCAACTGCTCGGCATCCGACCGTAAGGCGCTACAGAGGGTAGTGCGTACGGCCCAGTACATCACTGGAGCCAAGCTTCCTGCCATCCAGGACCTATATACTTGGAGGTGTAAGAGGGAGGCCCAAAAAATTGACAAAGACTCCAGTCACCCAAGTCATAGACTGTTCTCTCTGCTACCGCACAGCAAGCGGTACCAGAGTGCCAAGTCTAGGTCCAAAAGGCCCCTTAACAGCTTCTATCCCCAATTCATAAGACTGCTGAACAATTAATCAAATGGCCACCCGGACTATTTACATTGACACCTCCCCCCTTTGTTTTTACACTGGTAATAGGAATCTGGATCGGTTTCCTTTTCTTTTTACCTTGCTTTTGTTATTATTATTATTTTTTAAAGTTTTCTTTTTACATTTCGTAAAATGTTATAATTACAAAAACATTTCATTTTAATTTCAATTTAGTAACATACTGTATCATTCAAATAAATATTATTATTTGTCTAATCATATTTTGCCAGCTAACTGGGTGGCAGGCTGCAATCAGTAGCTGTAATTAAGTACAGCAGCCACCAACCATCTAACGTTAATGCCTCGGATAATGAGGTTAGAAGAACAGCTGAATGGTCGGTAGCTAGCTGGCTCAATTACAGGTACTCTTAAGCGTGAAATAACATTGGAAACAACTAACCACAGTTGCTAAAAGTTACCAGTAGCTACCCACTAGCTAGCTAGCTTTGTTGGTCCAAGTGGTGGGTTAGCTAGCACTCGTGCTTCGCCGGGGTCCACCGAATAGAATACTTACCTACAATAATTACCTACAATAACCTACAATAACTACCTAAGTAAACTACCTATAATACCTGACTACAATACCTACATACAATCTAAATACATGGTTTAAGCTTTACTCAACAACATATAAGAAGCCAGCTTATCTCCTGCTAGAGAAAACACAACCTCTCCCGACAACCTCGAGGCAAGAGACCTTTCTCTCTTTCTCGTCATCTTTCAACTTCTTATTCAGTTCCTTATTTTTCTCTTTTTCCTCCATCTTTAAAAATGTGACTTTCTGCTTGAGGTTCATGGCCAGAAAGCCCACTCTTCCCAGGATGGTCTCTGCTCTCTCTGATGAAACCGTCCCATTGGAGCTCTTGGAATGGGCACGGTCCGCCTCACTCTTCAAACCCTCCCTCGATCTCACCTCCTCCTTGACGCTCCTCTCTTCACTCTCAATGTCAATGCCTGTCCAATAATCCTAACAGGAAGACATTGACTCTAGATGTAATATTGTTCCAATGTGGCACATTAAATACACATTTGAGTGATCAACATACATTGATGGCCTCATGGGGCACACAATTTAGAGGACAGTAATTGAGGTAACTTGTTTATTTGTATCCCAAACTGATTTTGTAATAGCCATAGATGTTCTTCCTGGGTCCACACCAAACGTAATACAAATGTTAACCCTAGTAAGGGGTGATGTTTTATACTATGAGCATAGATTAGCAGGGTTGGGGTCAATTCAATTTCAATTCCAGTCAATTCAGGAAGTACTTAATTCAATGCTTTGAATTGAAATGGAACAGACCCCCAACCCTGTAGAGTAGAAGTGTAAAATAGGACACCTACCTTTGCCTTTTTCAGCGTCCAGGGCCTGGGTTCCTCATCCTCTGACCTGCATATGGAGGCTCTCACTCTAACAGGCGTCTTAGTGGCCATGCAGAGCAGAGGGGTTGCCAGAGTTAAGTTAGCATCTGGGACCAGCTGGTGAGCATGAGGGCAGCGATCCACCTCTTCACTAGTGCCCTTCCCTTTCTGCTCTGGCTGCTTGTGGTCCTTGTCATGGATGCATGCCAGGCTTGGAGGAAGTGCTAGGACAGGGCTTTTATCACTCATCAGTTCCTCTCTCTTGACAGTGGATGCAACTGCACTTGCCTCTGTGTTAACTGAGCACTATGTGGTGTCCTCAACTGTCTCCTCTGGCTGCTTGTGGTCATTGTTGTTGTGAATGCATTGCAGACCTGGAGGACTTTTATCATCCCAGGTGTAAATAGCAACAGTTGCCTCTGTGTCGACTGAGCACTTTGTAGTGCACTCAACTGTCTTCCATAGCGGTTTGTGGTCATTGTTGTGGGTGCAGGTCAGGATTAGAGGCAGTGTTGCAGGTGCAGGAGGACTTTTATCAGCCAAACACTCCTCCGTGTGGACAGTGGACACAGAAACGGCTGCTTCGCTGGCAACTGGACACTTGTTGGTGTCCTCTACTGCCTCCCCTGGCAGAGTGTGGACAGTGGAGACGGAAACGGCCGCTTCCCTGGACACTTGACTCTTGGTGGTGTCCTCTACTGCCTCCTCTGGCTGCTTGTGGCCATTGTCTAGAATGTGTGGCAACTTGGAAGGCAGCATTGGAGCCGGGCTTTTATCACCCAACAGGTTCTCTCCCTGGACAATGGATGTGCCTGCAGTGATCGCTGTGGTAACGGAGGACTCGGTGGCATCCTCTTTTGTCTCCTCTGTCAGTTTGTGGTCAGAGTCTCGGATACATGGCGAGCTTGGAGGCAGTGCTGCAGGGTCAGGAGGGCTTTGATCAATCAATCAATCAATCAATTTTATTTTATATAGCCCTTCTTACATCAGCTAATATCTCGAAGTGCTGTACAGAAACCCAGCCTAAAACCCCAAACAGCTAGTAATGCAGGTGTAGAAGCACGGTGGCTAGGAAAAACTCCCTAGAAAGGCAAAACCTAGGAAGAAACCTAGAGAGGAACCAGGCTATGAGGGGTGGCCAGTCCTCTTCTGGCTGTGCCGGGTGGAGATTATAACAGAACCATGCCAAGATGTTCAAAAATGTTCATAAGTGACAAGCATGGTCAAATAATAATCAGGAATAAATCTCAGTTGGCTTTTCATAGCCGATCATTAGAGTTTAAAACAGCAGGTCTGGGACAGGTAGGGGTTCCATAACCGCAGGCAGAACAGTTTAAACTGGAATAGCAGCAAGGCCAGGCGGACTGGGGATAGCAAGGAGTCACCACGGCCGGTAGTCCCGACGTATGGTCCTAGGGCTCAGGTCTCTCAGTTGGCTTTTCATAGCCGATCATTTAGAGTTGAAAACAGCAGGTCTGGGACAGGTAGGGGTTTCGTAGCCGCAGGCAGAACAGTTGAAACTGGAATAGCAGCAAGGCCAGGCGGACTGGGGGCAGCAGGGTGTCATCATGCCCGGTAGTCCTGACGTATGGTCCTAGGGCTCAGGTTCTCAGAGAGAAAGAGAGAACGAGAGAATTAGAGAGAGCATACTTAAATTCACACAGGACACTGGATAAGACAGGAGAAGTACTCCAGGTATAACCAACTAACCCCAGCCCCCCGACACATAAACTACTGCAGCATAAATACTGGAGGCTGAGACAGGAGCGGTCCGGAGACACTGTGGCCCCATCCGAAGAAACCCCCGGACAGGGCCAAACAGGAAGGATATAACCCCACCCACTCCGCCAAAGCACAGCCCCCGCACCACTAGAGGGATATCCCCAACCACCAACTTACAATCCTGAGACAAGGCCGAGTATAGCCCACAGAGGTCTCCACCACAGCACAAACCAAGGGGGGGGGGGGCGCCAACCCAGACAGGAAGATCACGTCAGTAACTCAACCCACTCAAGTGACGCACCCCTCCCAGGGACGGCATGAAAGAGCACCAGCAGGCCAGTGACTCAGCCCCTGCAACAGGGTTAGAGGCAGAGAACCCCAGTGGAGAGGGGAACCGGCCTGGCAGAGACAGCAAGGGCTGTTCGTTGCTCCAGCCTTTCCGTTCACCTTCACACTCCTGGGCCAGACTACACTCAATCATATGACCTACTGAAGAGATAAGTCTTCAGTAAAGACTTAAAGGTTGAGACCGAGTCTGCGTCTCTCACATGGGTAGGCAGACTGTTCCATAAAAATGGAGATCTATAGGAGAAAGCCCTGCCTCCCGCTGTTTGCTTAGAAATTCTAGGGACAATTAGGAGGCCTGCGTCTTGTGACCGTAGCGTACGTATTGGTATGTACGGCAGGACCAACTCGGAAAGATAGGTAGGAGCAAGCCCATGTAACGCTTTATAGGTTAACAGTAAAACCTTGAAATCAGCCCTTGCCTTAACAGGAAGCCAGTGTAGTCAGCTGCCACAGGAAGCCAGTGTGATCAGCTGCCATGTCCTCTTTGAGGTGAGTGGACACATCATTGTTTGTTTCACTTTTAACTGGACACTTGGTGGTGTCCTCTACTGCCTCCCCTGGCAGTTTGTAGTCAACTTCAAAGACAAGTGGCAGACTTGGAGGCAGCATTGGGACAGGGCATTTAGCTGCTGATCTGTACACTCCAAAATCAACAGTAGCTGTGCCTGCAGTGGTCTCTGTAGCAACTGAGACCTCATAGGTATCCTCTACTGTCTGCTCTGATGGCATGAAGTCATCGTCAAAGACTGTTGGCAGGCATGTAGGCAGCACTGAAGGAAGACTTCTAGCTGCCCATCGATTCTCTCCCTTGACAGTGGCTGTGGTAGCTGTCGTCTCTGTGCCAACTGGGCACTCTGTGGCTGAAACAGCAGGCTTAGAGGTTTCGAGGAAATTGAATGAATGGCCAATGAACCGCTGAGCCAGGGGTGGGAGGGAGTAATGATAGAATCTGTCCTCTTCCTCAACATTAGATATTGCCACTGGAGCAACTGAGACCTCAGTGGTGCCCTCTACTGCCTGATGTGGCTGCATGGAGTCTTCGTCAAAGAAGTGTGGCAGGTATCGATGCAGCATTGAGGAAAGATGTATATCTGTCCATAGGTCCTCTCGTATACCTGTAGATACATCTGCAGTGGCCTCTGTGGCAACTGGGCATTCAGCAGACTGGCAGGTTTCAGGGACAAAGTATGAAAATACAATGAACCGCTGTGCATCCTGAGCGCATATGGCAAATGGAGAGGGGGGATGCAACATGGTAGGTATAGGCCTCTGATTGGTGAAAGCCAGTGGTGGGAGGGAGTCAATACAGGGAGCCATGAACTCAGTGAGAGGACAGTTGCTCACATCTCACACATTCTGCGTGAGAAAAGAAACAGACATGATGAAAGTGATCACATTCAGTACATACATACATACTGTATGAGTCAGCACTACTTACTTATACATCACATATATATATATATATATATATATATATATATATATATATATATATATATATATATATATATATATATATATATATATATATATATATATAGTGTCCTCTAAGATGCTCTGCACCAGTCTGTCCCAACCCTTGGTCCCCTAGCCAATGGGCCAGCTAAGTGTAAAAATACATGCCCCACACCCAGCATAACATTTGACATTTTAGCCATTTATCAGACGCTTTTATCCAGAACGACTTATAGTTAGTTAGTGCATTCAACTTAAGGTAGCTAGGTGAGACAACCACATAATCCTGATATGAGCGTCTATGATAGAACGGTTGTTTATTTTTTATGACCAGACATCCATAAGAACTGAGGACATAAATTCACTGAAACAGACAGACACGATACAACACATTTAGACAAGAACAGTTATAAGCATTGCCATGGTGTAGCCTAATACAAAAATAAATAAGGACAAAACATTGTTAGCTTACATTCCATGGCATATGGAACATTTTGCCCTTACAATAACTTATATTTGCTTTAATTAATATTGTTAAACAGAACTCTTGTCGACTTTGTCAAAGTTGGTCTTGTTACCTCCTCAATCAGTCTTGGCATTTTCCTCGTCTTGAACCAAATCCTCTTCATCTTCTTCTCCTGATCCTTCTGGATCTGCAAAACCAGAGCCAACCTGGCTCCCAGCTCCATCACGTAGTCTGTCTAGATCGCCCTTTCCTCCAACCGACACTCACCCCTCCTCTGTGTCAGCGTTGAACCCTCCATGTCTTCCTCTTAGCTAACAATAACTCTGGAAAATACACAACGTTGTAGTAAGTGGGTGTTGCTAACCAAATAATAATGCATCTCTTTACAATGTGCACACGTTTTCTTCCCAGCTACTTACAATTAATCAAGTGAGAATCCTGATCCAGATATGTTTAGGCAATAGGCCTATCTGAATTACTAGTAAAAAGTTGGCTACTGGAAAAGCGACCAAGTTCAAATGAATCGATTTTGGCTGTTCTTATCATTTCGTGAACAATATCCTTCATGACATCATCATTGTGATGCAAGGCGTTGCCATGGCAGATGAAAAAGCACAACACAGACTTTAAAAAGCAAACTTCAGGGTCTTTCTGTACCTTACTATTGAGCCTTATTCAACCCCTCATGTAGCTCTACTCCATATTGGGCCTGGTTCTCACAAACCACACTAATCACTTCCATCATATCATTGAAAACACTGTGTTTTGGGTAGAAAATGACTCTATATCCATGCAGGACCTAACTTGTACAGTTTCATCTATTTTAAAAACCAAGGAGGTAAAAATGCCAGTCTTCTCTTTGAGTGCCCTTGAGTGCACCTCAATTTAAAGAGGTCTATCAATTCAACCATTTGAAATGGATGTCCATTCAATTAAGAACATATTATTCTTATTAGAAATGAATCAGCTACAAATTAGGTAGGCGTACTTGTTTTTTTACACAACCTACTCTTTTGGTACATATTTATTGAGATAATTGATTACAACATATGTTGGTGATTAACACAGAGAGAGGTTTTTTTTTCTGTCATCAATAGAATGCATTAGCCATTAGGCTGGCTCACTACAATTGTAACATTACATTTACATTTTACATTTTAGTCAGTTAGCAGACGCTCTTATCCAGAGCGACTTACAGGAGCAATTAGGGTTAAGTGCCTTGCTCAAGGGCACATTTACCCCATTTAGCAGACGCTCTTATCCAGAGTGACTTACAAATTGGTGCATTCACCCTATAGCTAGTGGGATAACCACTTTACAATTTTATTTTATTTTCTCTTTTTTTTTTTTTTTGGGGGGGGGGGGGGTGGGTTGGGGTACGGGGGGTAGAAGGATTACATTATCCTATCCCAGGTATTCCTTAAAGAGGTGGGGTTTCAAATGTCTCCGGAAGGTGGTGAGTGACTCCACTGTCCTGGCGTCGTGAGGGAGCTTGTTCCACCATTGGGGTGCCAGAGCAGCGAACAGTTTTGACTGGGCTGAGCGGGAGCTATGCTTCCGCAGAGGAAGGGGAGCCAGCAGGCCAGAGGTGGATGAACGCAATGCCCTCGTTTGGGTGTAGGGACTGATCAGAGCCTGAAGGTACGGCGGTGCCGTTCCCCTCACTGCTCCATAAGCAAGCACCATGGTCTTGTAACGGATGCGAGCTTCAACTGGAAGCCAGTGGAGTGTGCGGAGGAGGGGGGTGACGTGAGAGAACTTGGGAAGGTTGAACACCAGACGGGCGGCGGCATTCTGGATGAGTTGTAGGGGTTTAATGGCACAGGCAGGGAGCCCAGCCAACAGCGAGTTGCAGTAATCCAGACGGGAGATGACAAGTGCCTGGATTAGGACCTGTGCCGCTTCCTGTGTAAGGCAGGGTCGTACTCTCCGAATGTTGTAGAGCGTGGATCTGCAGGATCGGGTCACCGCCTTGATGTTAGCGGAGAACGACAGGGTGTTGTCCAGGGTCACGCCAAGGCTCTTCGCACTCTGGGAGGAGGACACAACGGAGTTCTCAATCGTGATGGCGAGGTCATGGAACGGGCAGTCCTTCCCCGGGAGGAAGAGCAGCTCCGTCTTGCCAGGGTTCAGCTTGAGGTGGTGATCCGACATCCATACTGATATGTCTGCCAGACATGCAGAGATGCGATTCGCCACCTGGTTATCAGAAGGGGGAAAGGAGAAGATTAGTTGTGTATCGTCAGCGTAGCAATGATAGGAGAGGCCATGTGAGGATATGACAGAGCCAAGTGACTTGGTGTATAGGGAGAATAGGAGAGGGCCTAGAACTGAGCCCTGGGGGACACCAGTGGTGAGAGCACGTGGTGCGGAGACAGCTTCTCGCCACGCCACTTGGTAGGAGCGACCGGTCAGGTAGGACGCAATCCAGGAGTGAGCCGCGCCGGAGATGCCCAGCTCGGAGAGGGTGGAGAGGAGGATCTGATGGTTCACAGTATCAAAGGCAGCAGACAGGTCTAGAAGGACAAGAGCAGAGGAGAGAGAGTTAGCTTTAGCAGTGCGGAGAGCCTCCGTGACACAGAGAAGAGCAGTCTCAGTTGAATGACCAGTCCTGAAACCTGACTGGTTTGGATCAAGAAGGTCATTCTGAGAGAGATAGCAAGAGAGTTGGCTAAAGACGGCACGCTCAATAGTTTTGGAAAGAAAAGAAAGAAGGGATACTGGTCTGTAGTTGTTGACGTCAGTGGGATCGAGTGTTGGTTTTTTGAGAAGGGGTGCAACTCTCGCTCTCTTGAAGACGGAAGGGACATAGCCAGCGGTCAAGGATGAGTTGATCAGCGAGGTGAGGTAGGGGAGAAGGTCACCGGAGATGGTCTGGAGAAGAGAGGAGGGGATGGGGTCAAGCGGGCAGGTTGTTGGGCGGCCTGCAGTCACAAGTCGCAGGATTTTATCTGGAGAGAGAGGGGAGAAAGAAGTCAAAGCATAGGGTAGGGCAGTGTGAGTAGGACCAGCAGTGTCATTAGACTTAACAAACGAGGATCGGATGTCGTCAACCTTCTTTTCAAAGTGGTTGACGAAGTCATCCACCGAGAGAGAGGAGGGGATTCAGCAGGGAGGAGAATGTGGCAAAGAGCTTCCTAGGGTTAGAGGCAGATGCTTGGAATTTAGAGTGGTAGAAAGTGCCTTAGCAGCAGAAACAGATGAAGAAAATGTAGAGAGGAGGGAGTGAAAAGATGCCAGGTCGGCAGGGAGTTTAGTTTCTTCCATTTCCGCTCCGCTGCCCGGAGCTCTGTTCTGTGAGCTCGCAATGAGTCATCAAGCCACGGAGCTGGAGGGGAGGACCGAGCCGGCCGGGAGGATAGGGGACACAGAGAGTCAAAGGATGCAGAAAGGGAGGAGAGGAGGGTTGAGGAGGCAGAATCAGGAGATTGGAGGGAGAAGGATTGAGCAGAGGGAAGTGATGATAGGATGGAAGAGGAGAGAGTAGTGGGAGAGAGAGAGCGAAGGTTGCGGCGGCGCATTACCATCTGTGTAGGGGCAGAGTGAGTAGTGTTGGAAGAGAGCGAGAGAGAAAAGGACACAAAGTAGTGGTCGGAGACATGGAGGGGAGTTGCAGTGAGATTAGTAGAAGAGCAGCATCTAGTAAAGATGAGGTCAAGCGTATTGCCTGCCTTGTGAGTAGGGAGGGACGGTGAGAGGGTGAGGTCAAAAGAGGAGAGGAGTGGAAAGAAGGAGGCAGAGAGAAATGAGTCAAATGTAGACGTAGGGAGGTTGAAATCCCCCAAAACTGTGAGGGGTGAGCCATCCTCAGGAAAGGAGCTTATCAAGGCGTCAAGCTCATTGATGAACTCCCCAAAGGAACCTGGAGGGCGATAGATGACAAGGATATTAAGCTTAGATGGGCTAGTGACTGTGACAGCATGGAATTCAAATGAGGAGATAGACAGATGGGTTAGGGGAAAAATTGAGAATGTCCACTTGGGAGAGATGAGGATTCCTGTGCCACCACCCCTCTGACCAGATGCTCTCGGGGTATGCGAGAACACATGGTCAGACGAGGAGAGAGCAGTAGGAGTAGCAGTGTTTTCAGTGGTAATCCATGTTTCCGTCAGCGCCAGGAAGTCGAGGGAATGGAGGTTAGCATAGGCTGGGATGAAGTCAGCTTTGTTGGCAGCAGAACGGCAGTTCCAGAGGCTGCCTGAGACCTGGAACTCCAGGTGTGGGGTGCGTGCAGGGACCACCAGGTTAGAGAGGCAGCAGCCACGCGGTGTGAGGCGTTTGTGTGGCCTGTGCAGAGAGGAGAGAACAGGTATAGGCAGAGGCATAGTTGACAGGCTGTAGCAAATGGCTACAATAATGCAGAGGAGATCGGAATGAAATGAATTAAACATCAGGAAAAGGAGTGAGTAGGGCCTCCCTCGCCAAAACTTACACCTCAGAAACTATAATTGTTTCACTGAACCATCCAGATAAAAACTCTCCCAACTTCCACTTTTAGAAATTAGAATTGTTGTGAACTACAGCAGTTCAATGTTTCAAGGAATAGACTCAACTTGCTTTGTTCAGCTAGCTAAATATGACACCATGGCTGACTAGCATGCTAGCATCCAATAACACACAGTTTAGCACCAATGGCACCATTGCTGACTAGCATGCTAGCATCAAATAACACACAGTTTAGCACAAATGGCACCATGGCTGACCAGCATGCTAGCATCCAATAACACACAGTTTAGCACCAATACTTGGTTACAACAAACTAACAGTAGTGAGCTAACACACTAAACAGATAATTTGTGTGTTGTCGTGGTAAATATATTATGTTATAGCTTGGTCTGACTAAAATCTTGTGCATAACCCATCTTGTGTTGGGCCTTGGGATTTAATACAATGCACAAAGACTTCTATCTTGTCGGCCTTATCAGCAGGTGGCTATGGACAACACCCACGCCATAGGTCTCTCAGTTTTCCCAAACTCACGAGTTATTGCTCTGAGGAGATACACACACCCCCCCCACACACACACACATACACACACACACACACACATCATCATTGTTAAACATACACACATACACACACACACACATACACACACACACACATACACACACATACACACACACACATACACACACATACACACACACACATACACACACACACACATACACACACACATACACACACACATACACACACACACACACACACATACACACACATACACACACATCATCATTGTTAAGCACACACACACAAAAAACCCCTTCTCTTAGGAAGACAGAGAACCCGACTCAGAGCCAATGCAATGGAGATGACCTCGACCAACTCATCAGGACCAATCGGAAGATCGGAACTACTAGAATCAACCTACTTTATTTTATTGTATAAAATGTCAGCACACAATGTTTTGGGGCGCGCTCTCAGATATCTCCCTACGAGGTTGACGAACGGGTCCGTGCACGCTATTTACAGATATCTTTACCTCTGAATAAACTGCCTTATATTATACAATTATCCACCTTGTCCAAAAGTCTCTACTTGGTCTCCGTTCTCCAGTAAACTTGTGATCATCAACAAACTTGGTAGCAGAGGGTGGTTTTCTAACTCTGAATTCGGTCCATAAAAGTTGATAGAGACAGGAGACAAGTAAGAGACGGATCTGAAAGGACGGGTGACCTGTCCGCAGGAGCAGCCGGGAATCCAGCTCGCCTCAGGAAACTGATCTAGACGGCCGTCAATACAAAGGTAAGCAGAACCTGTTAAAACAAAATCTGCATATTGTATTGTAGGATAAACCCAAATTTTGATCAGTAGTACTGGGCGTGAGTATGGATTACTGTTAAATTTATAATATATCTATTATGACTCAAAAGGCATATATGTAAAGATATCTGAATTTTTTAGGTTCTTACTGTTGAAATGTGACTCTCTAGGGGAGGAGTCTAGTTACAGGTTGTGGTTCACGAGAGACGGACCCTTTTATTTTATTTTTTGCTGTTGATATCTGAAATCTTAGGTTTTTTACTGTTGAAATGTGACTCTAAGAGAAGAAGTCTAGTTACAGTGGTTTTTTTCCTGTTGAAATGTGGCTTTCTAGTGAGGAGCCTATTACAGAGGTTTTGGTCCACAAGCGATGGACTCTTTTATTTGATCCACAAGAGAAGGATCTGGTGACTTGATAAAAAGATTCAGATAGTCGGGTTGAGTTAATTCCGTGAGAATCCAAGTCCAGAAAAGGTTCTCCCGACTAGACGCCAGTTGAATGGTTTAAACGACTGGGAGTCTCCTTGAGGAGAATCAAAAAAATAAAAATAAAAATACAAGTTCAGATAGTCGGGCAATTTGGTTGACGTGGCACTCAACTATATGTACTGTGAGGAACTTAAACTGAATTCGTGTGTTGATGCTGATATGTAATGAAACATTTAATTGTTGAAATGATAACCTGAATGTTGTGTAAGATTGGCCGTTTCATGAGACTAACTAGTTGATAACTTTTAAGAGGACCACGGAGTCCTATTTTGCTTGTTATGTAGCCGCTGCGCTAAAAGCTGACTTGAACTTTTTCCCTCTTGTGGAAGTTGGTATTTCCTTAGTTCCTAAAATTAGATTGGTAATTATCTTGGAAGCGCTCGAGTTTGTTAATATATTGTCCCAAAAGGGCGATTCTGATACCTTTTGGGAAAATATATAATAACTCGAATAACTGAAAAACAATAATAACTTTTGCCAAATAATTCCTAGAATTAGATTGATAATTATTTTGGAAGCGCTCGAGTTTGTTAATATATTGTTCCAAAAGGGCGATTCTGATACCTTTTGGGAAAATATATAATAACTCGAATACCTGAAAAACAATAATAACTTTTGCAAAATAATTCCCAAAATTAAATTGGTAATTATTTTAGGAGCGCTCGAGTTTGCTAATATATTCTTCCAAAAGGGCGATTCTGATACCTTTTGGGAAAAT
Organism: Coregonus lavaretus; assembly: GCF_964263955.1. NCBI lineage: Eukaryota > Metazoa > Chordata > Actinopteri > Salmoniformes > Salmonidae > Coregonus > Coregonus lavaretus. Next base: position 54,409 of record NW_028159105.1, read on the forward strand.
ATATAATAACTCGAATACCTGAAAAACAATAATAACTTTTGCTAAATAAATTCCTAGAATTAGATTGATAATTATTTTAGGAGCGCTTGGGTTTGTTAATGTATTCTTCCAAAAGGGCGATTCTGATACCTGTTGGGAAAATATATAATAATTCGAATAATTGAAAAACAATAATAACTTTTGCTAAATAATTCCTAAAATTGAATTGATAATTATTTTGGGAGCGCTCGAGTTTGTTAAATGTATTGTTCCAAAAGGGCGATTCTGATACCTTTTGGGAAGATATATAACAACTCGAATAACTGAAAAACAATAGTACCTTTTGCAAAATAATTCCTAATAATAAATTATTGAAAAAATTCTTTGTGTACGAGGGTGGGACATCAGAGATAAGTCTGAGTCAGCGCCAAGAATACATTGCTGGTTTCGGCCAGTGACGGGCTAAGTGCACCAAGATAGTCTAAAAAAAAACTGTATAACCATGGCAACCACTACCGTCCCAAAACTCAAGTTTAATGAATATCTAGATCAAAAAATACAGGATAGAGCGGGAGGGAAAGAACAGTATAAGACAGTAAAGAAAGTGTGGGAGGGAGTGAAACTCAAATGGACACATGCAGGTTACTTTAGCGGGGGTGCCCCGTCTAAAGGGCAACTCACCTCTATGGAGAAAGAGCTAGGGGAGGCAGTGAGGGAAGGAACGGAAAGTGAATTGGAAAGGAATAAGTCTCACTTATTCAAGAAGGAAGGGACTAAACACAGAGAGAGAGCAGAGGCTGAGCTAAGGATAGGTACGTGGGCAATTGAGGAAACACGACGAGCACACCCATACAAGAAACCAGACATGATGGGTGTGGTGATTGAACCCACAACTGAGACAACACCAATAGTGGGGACACAGTCCATGAGTGACATACCAGCGCCCTCAGCACCACTGTATCCGACCCTGCCACAGGAAGCGAAGAACACACCACCCGCATACACACACACTCCTCCAACTAACCCTTATAACCCATTCCTAAGTCCTGCAGTGGTACAAGCGCCTGTGTTCGTGGTGCAAGGAGGACACCTAGAGGGGAACATGGCACTAAGCGTAGGGCAAGGAGTACTTCACTGTGTGGAAGTCCGAGCCAACAGCGAGCCACAAGGACGAGAGGAGCCACACCCGCCCGGCGAAACCCAACCCAGACCCAGTCCCACAAGAGGGGGTTCCAACCCAGAGTCCCTGGTAATGATGACTCAAAACCAACCGTCAGATCTATACAGGAAAGGAGGAGCATCTGGCCTAAGACAAGCAGCTGCACCCAATCAGCCTAAACCCAGACTCTCAGAATGGTTTGTCGAAAGAGAAAGGGGAAGTACCCAATCCATGACAGAAGGGGGTGCAGGGGACAATGAGCTTTGGGGGTCGATAGGGTCTGGCTCATTAAGAAGCTCACGGGGGGTCTCAATCCGGGACCAACCAAGTGAGGATGATGAAGGAGAACAAAGGAAGGAAGAAAAAACCTATGAGGATGAGTGGGATGCGTGTCAGGGACAGGCGTCACATAACACAACCATAATAGAAGAAGCAGAGAAGGGGAAGACCTGGGCCTTGAAAGGGGTGATGGTGGGGGAAGTTGTTGACTTGCATGAACCCATCAGAAAATCTGCCAGACTTAGAGAAAGGGGATTGAACTCCCAAATGCCACTTAGACCAACAGCAGACCAACAACATGAAGAATACCAACCCTGGAAGATGACTGACCTGACCGCCCTGATGGATCAGATGCCCAGCCTCCATGGTGGAGCGTCTGCTTGGCTGTTGCAACTTCAAACCCTTACATCTGGGTTTAGGCTTGCTCTGGCAGACATGAAGGCACTCTTGGCCAGGGCCACAGATCACACCACCATGACGGTACTGACAAGAGAGGCAGGTCTGGAAAAGAGCGGAGGTGTGACGCCACCGGAAGTCTATAGAACTGTGTTGTGGGAAGTTCTGAGGAGGGCATATCCTACAGAACGAAACCATGCAACACTGACCTCTTTTACCATCGGCCCTGGGGAACAGCCAGCTGCCTACCTGGACAGGGCCAAAACCACTTGGAGAACGGTCCATGACGAACCATATGATCACTCCGACACCACGTGCAGCATGTGGAAAGAGATGGTGGTGAGCGGGACCCCAAGTGACGTTCGAACCAAACTAAGGGGAACTGTGGGATTAATGGCACTCCCTAGGGCGCAGTTTAACTCCCATGTCCATCATCACATCACCCAATACAATAAAGACAAGGGAGGGGCGGAAACACATGTCCAATCCCTGCAGGTGCAGCTGCTCAAACTACAACTGAAAGAGGCACAGAAGGGAGATAAGCCAAAGAAACAGATGGTGGCTGAAGACCAACCTGACATTTCTCAAATAATTGAAAAAACTGTCTCACAAATGATACAAACACAACAGCCGCCTCCAACAACACTCCCAACGATCGCAATGGTGCCTCAGCCATACTATCAAGCACCAACTCCACCATATCAGCCACCGGTGGCACCATACCAGACTCAATGGGGACAGCCAAGGCCACAAGGTAATAGGGGGGCCTGTTACAATTGTCATCAATATGGCCACTCTGTCAGATGGTGTCCATTACCACCTAGTCCGCAACAGCAACACTGGCTGGCAAACAGGGGTAGAGGTTATGCCTTCAGATCAAGAGGAGGCCCAAGACCGATGTACCAGCCACATGCTGCCCTACCAGCATATAACCACCCACAACAAGACCCAAACCAACAGCCTAACCAGCAGCCAGCTCCTACCTTCCAGGGCATGTCAGACGAATATCCTCCCTGGCCCTGAAGCTGCCCACCACCACAGAACGGGAATGGGGGTCAGCATTTTCCACTTCATACTGAACCAACTGTCATGTGTGAAGTGGAGGGAGTTACCCACCAATTTTTGGTAGATACAGGATGTACGTACTCTGCCATAAGATCTCGTCAACCACTCTCTTCGGAATCAATACAGGTGGTGGGGGTATCAGGAACACCCGAAGCACAAAACAAGACCATACCATTGCTCTTCCAATGGGGCCCTTCCAATTTGAAGCATCAATTCCTATATTGTCCCAACTGTCCAATCAACCTATTGGGAAGGGACCTATTGTGCAAACTGAAATGTTCAATCTACCTTACCGAAAAGGGTGTGGAGGTTTCCATTGATCCCATTACCTCCACACCAGTTCATCCAGTTAGGGTGCTGATGCTACCCATCATCCCAACCCCAGTGCTCTCCCTGCCCCAAGAAATATACTGGTTGAAGTGCATCGAATCCGGCCAAGGAACCCCTGAGGTTCAATTCAAGTTCAACCAGCTGAGACAACTCATTTACACATTTCACCCATACAAGACTCCTCAAGCTGAAATACACTGTACACTTAATGTGACTGATAATGATGTCAACCCATATACCGATGACTGGGATGAAAACATGATGCACCTGACACCAACAATCAGATGTTGTACCATAGTGTGTGGACAGGAAGGAGTGGCTGCTCGGGTTATCCTACCTTCCCATTTGAAATCCTGGTACCTACTGGGCGAAGAATCTGCTCCCCATGTTACACTGGCAGTTGGAAACGGTTTTGAAGCAAGGAGCCTTGGGCCTATGATCAGAAGAGCATCCAAACTCCAGTGGGAACCCACCCAAACTCCAGGAATAACCAAAGCCACCACTGAGAACATGTGGAGGTTTATGACAGTTGACACAGAGGAACATTGCCTTCCTGAACGTTTGACTCTCCCAAGACACCATGGTAAACCTTACACAGACCACCCCTCATCACAAGCACTGCTTTCCACCATTGATGAAGGCATATGGACACACACCCCATTTGATGTTGGACAACTACAGGTGGAACCAGTCACCATCACCTTACTCAACCCTGATCAAATTCCTATCTACCGAACACAGTACCGTCTGAAACCTGAACAGACCAGGGGGATCAAACCAACCATAGATGGGTTGTTGGGAGCTCGTGTCATATATCGCACTGTGTCTCCATGGAACACACCAATCTTACCAGTCTTGAAAACAGGAGGCGAAACATACCGGATGGTACAAGACTTCCGAGCAGTGAACGACGTCACTGCACCCATTGACCTACCTGTCCCTGACCCTCACATTACACTGAGTAATCTCTCACCAAAACACCAATACTTCACCGTTGTGGATCTGGCTAATGCCTTCTTCAGCATTCCACTGGATGAGGCTTCACAGCCTCTCTTTGCCTTCACATATGAACATCAACAGTATACGTATTCGGTTCTTCCACAGGGTTACAGGTGTTCTCCCGGAATCTTCAATCATATCTTGAAGACACACCTGACTGAATTGAAAATCCCTGAAGGAGTGATACTCATCCAATATGTAGACGACCTTTTGCTGGGGGCTCCCACATCTGATCTCTGTCTACAAATGACAAAAACCCTACTTGACTTCTTGGCTGTCAAAGGCTACAAGGTCAAAATGAGCAAAGTCCAGTCCTGTCGCAGAACTGTCCTTTTCCTTGGCAGAGAAATCTCAGGAGAAGGTGCTGGTCTCTCGAAATCCCACCGAGATTCCATACTCCATCATCCACGTCCCATCACAGTGTCAGGCATGTTGTCCTTCCTGGGGTTGACAGGGTACAGCCGTACCCACATCCCTGACTACACATCCAGGACTGAACCACTGAGAGAAATAGTGAGAGAAGCAGGACCAAGAAACTTACACTCCTCACTTACCTGGACACCTGAAGCATCAACAGCATTTGCTCTCCTAAAAACCGATCTCTCGGTGGCAGCAGCTCTGACAGCACCCGACTACAAAAACAAATTTCATCTTGATGTTTCTGAAAAGGAGGGGTTCACTTCTTCCATCCTTTTTCAGAAACAAGAGGGGGAGAGAAGAGTACTGATGTATCATTCCTCTAAGTTGGACCATATTGAAGCAGGTCAGACAACATGTTCCAGGTACGTGGCTGCAGTGGCAAAAGCTATTGAAAAAACCGCCCACCTGGTAATGTGCCACAAATTGGAAATCCATACGCACCATGGGGTTGCAGCATATCTGATGAGCAAGGAATTCACGTTCAGCGCTGAAAGAAAGAACAAAATCCAGAATAAATGCACCCAATCACACATTACTTTTGTCAACACCGACAAAAACATGGCAGACGCACTCAATGCAGAAGAAGGGTTGGCACACTCCTGCGAAGAGAGGGCGGCACAGGAACTGAAACTGCGACCAGACTTGGGAAACGAACCCCTTACCAATCCTGATCTATGGTTGTACACCGATGGATGCTGCTATAGAGGAGAAGAAGGGAACATAGCAGCATATGCAGTGGTACAGCAGCTTCCAGACGGGTCACACGTGACCCTGGAATCAGACATCATCCCACAACCTGCCTCAGCCCAACTAGCTGAGATCATTGGTTTGACTCAAGCCCTGGAAAAGGCTGAAGGAAAGACTGTGAACATCTACACTGACTCAGCATATGCTCATGGAGCAGTCCATACAGATGGACCACAATGGGTCAGACGTAACTTCACCACAACAGGAAACCTTCCGATCAAACACAAGGCACAAATGGAGAGACTGATAAAAGCAGTCTCACTACCTGAGCAGGTGGCCATCATGAAGTGCAAAGGACATCAGCAACTCAAGAACAAAGTCAGCGAGGGAAATGACGCAGCTGACAAAGCAGCCAAGAAAGCTGGGGGCTACACTCCAAGACAGATGGTGCTGCAGACTCAACCAGCTAGAACAGAACTCACAGACCAACACATAAAGGAACTACAATTCACAGCGGGCCCGTATGAGCACTCGGTATGGGGACAGATGGGAGCCACCAAAGGACCTGATGAACTTTGGAGATGCCATGACGGCAGGTTGGTGGCCCCAGCTAATCTCTGTCCCGAGCTGATACGTGAGGCTCATGGGCCCACCCATGAAGGAAAACTCAAAACTTTACAGAAGGTTTCCCATATTTGGTGGCACCCACACATTAAGGACATGACAGACTTGTTTTGTGATGAGTGCAGCATTTGTGGCAGCCACAACCCAAAGAAACCTTTCCAAACACCCATGGGTTCATACCCAGTACCTAATGCATGTTTTCAGGACATTAGCATAGATTACACTGACATGGGGGCTGATAATGTAACTAATGGGAAAAGGTACTTATTGGTAATGGTAGATCGATTCTCCAAATGGGTTGAGGCAATACCAACAGCACGTGAGGATGCTAGGTCAGTTATTAAGTGGCTGCAGACTGAACTCATACCAAGGTATGGGGTTCCAAGACAAATTCGATCCGACAACGGGTCCCATTTCAGTAACCAACACCTGAGACAGGTGGAGGAGAGGTTCGGCATTGTGCACAAGTTTGGGTCTGTGTACCGGCCGCAATCTCAGGGCCTCGTGGAACGCGCCAATCAAACTTTGAAGGCTAAGATAGCCAAGGTATGTGCAGGTTCAAAGTTGACGTGGGTTGAAGCTCTGCCCCTGGCGTTGATGGCCATGAGAGCCTCTCCAGGAGCAGGCACCCATCTCTCTCCACATGAGATTATGACTGGTAGAGTCATGCCTGGTCCACCAAGGGAGGGAGGTCATATGCCCGCCCTTGATGTACAACAAATTGTAATGTCTGAATATGTGAGAAAACTAACGGAACTCTCTGCAGCTCTCTCCAAACAGATTCACAAGGTCCAAGAGGGGGAGCTGACGGGAGATCCGGCGCTGCTGAAGGTAAAAGTTGGCGACTGGGTAAGGATCAAGGTTCACAAGAGAAAGTGGCAAGATCCCAGGTGGACTGGACCGTACGAAGTGAAGGAGGTTACTTCACACTCAGTCCAGGTCAAAGGTAAATCAGGCGCACCTTGGCACCACTTGACACATTGTACACCAGCACCAACTCCTTCCAGAACCCTGACTGAAGTCAGAAGTGATTTAATCACATTAAATTCGGATCAAATTCTTGACACCAACACTATCTGAATATGTGGAGGAGACTCCCATCTTCAGATACTGGAGGGGAAAGACAGAGGAGGGACAGACCACCATGGGAGAGACTGGGGTGCTCTGCTCCACTCCTTGTTTTGCTGATTGTAACTATTGGGGTTACTCTAGGAATCATACTCTGGTCAGTACAGCACATGACACAGACACCCATTACACCCACTAGTAAACCTAACGACACATTCAATGCCACAACCATACGTCCGACCAACCTGCACTCCGACACATTGAGCCCAGATCAGAATGTAAGCCACAGCCACCACGTAAATAAACGACAAGTTGTCTCTAACACCCTTTCCTGTAGGCCCAGACAATTGTATAGAAGCACCACATTATGTATACCCTTTAATGTTACCACTACTGCGACAGTGCCGTGGGTAGACTTCAGAAAACTGACCTACTACCGTGACTGGGACTGGTATATGACAGTGGGGGACACCCATAGCGATTGGACTTGGACAAACTTGGTATGTGAGACTAATTATGACTGGTCCAGTTGCACCTCTACTACATTAGGAAAACAATGGAGGAAACTCTTGACTTTGACAAAAAACTCTAAAGGACTCAAATTTACTATCTATCCTGGTATTGCATTAGGCTGCCAGGACTTTAGACTTGCTCCTTATGTAAGCTGTACCACTGCACCAGTCCATTGGAATGTTCGAATTTGTCATATTAATAACACAAAAGCACAGGCTATTAATGAAAATGGTAATAAGAATAATTCTATTATTTTACTTACCACTCCACCTACTTTGGATGATGCAATCCTGACCGCTACAGGTGTCTCTGGCCTTTCTAACAACTGGCTCTTGTTGACTGAGGAAGCGGCAAAGGTGACTCATCAGAGTTGTGTGGTTTGTATGGGGGCACGGCCATTGCTTCGCATTATCCCTGCCGCCATTACGCCAGAATGCTTCCTGTCTGTCATGAAACATGACAACCCTTCCGCCAATTGTACACTAAGGGACGTAGTTCATCCCTTGGTTACTAAAGCAACTAAGAAGCCAATTTTTTCCTATCAGGTGGCTAGAGCTAACTTTACCTGTGTTAATCTCACGAAGGGTCTACCATTGTTGGGTATGGTACCTGTTGGATGGTGTCGGTTTATCTATACGTCTAATGCTGAGTTTAAACCTGTTTCCAGGGCTGATGTCTGGTGGTGGTGTGGAGGCGTTCATCTGTTTGATGGACTGCCTGGAAATGCCACAGGCACCTGTGCACTAGTCTCTCTTTTGCTACCAATTTCTGTGCATCCAACAGGTGTTCAGGAGCTGGTGACCCCATGTGTCTGACTTAATTCCTACCAGGACCAGGCGCGCTGTGGGCCCTACTCATGGGGACCCAACCTACATTGATGCAATTGGGGTCCCTAGGGGGGTACCAGATGAGTATAAATTGATTGACCAAGTAGCCGCAGGTTTTGAATCTTCATTTTGCTGGTGGTGCACAATTAATAAAAATGTTGACAGAATCAATTATGTCCATTTTAATGTTCAAAAATTAGGCAATTGGACACAACAAGGTTTTGAGGCGGTGCATGGCCAGTTGGCTGCGACCTCTCTCATGGCTTTCCAAAATCGTATTGCTGTCGACATGCTCCTGGCTGAAAAAGGAGGAGTATGTGCTATGTTTGGTGAACAATGTTGTACCTTTATTCCCAACAATACAGCCACAGATGGCAGCTTGACTGTCGCCCTGGAAGGGTTACGAACTCTTAATGGCAAAATGAAGAGCCACTCAGGGGTGGATACTTCAATGTGGGACTCTTGGATGGATGCGTTTGGTAAATATAAAACGCTTGTTTCTTCTATACTTGTATCCATCTCTGTTTTTGCTGCAATTCTAGTGCTTTGTGGATGCTGTTGCATTCCATGCATACGGACGCTGACAACCAGGATTATAACCACCGCTATTGATCCACATCCTGCAGATAACGGTCAGATGTTTCCTTTGCTTGCTATTGACGATGCTGACCAAGGATATCTGGATGATGAATAGCATTTAAGCTTTTTGTCACGTCTCTTGTGAGACGTGAAGAGGGGGAATGTAAAACTTTATCTTCTGATAAAGTTTTCCCCATTTTGCCAATTACACTGTTAGCTTGTGTCACGTCTTAAGTTTTCCTTCTTTACTGTTACTTGGTCGCGTCTCTGGGGAGACGTGAAGAGAGGGATTTGTCGTGGTAAATATATTATGTTATAGCTTGGTCTGACTAAAATCTTGTGCATAACCCATCTTGTGTTGGGCCTTGGGATTTAATACAATGCACAAAGACTTCTATCTTGTCGGCCTTATCAGCAGGTGGCTATGGACAACACCCACGCCATAGGTCTCTCAGTTTTCCCAAACTCACGAGTTATTGCTCTGAGGAGATACACACACCCCCCCCACACACACACACATACACACACACACACACACATCATCATTGTTAAACATACACACATACACACACACACACATACACACACACACACATACACACACATACACACACACACATACACACACATACACACACACACATACACACACACACACATACACACACACATACACACACACATACACACACACACACACACACATACACACACATACACACACATCATCATTGTTAAGCACACACACACAAAAAAACCCTTCTCTTAGGAAGACAGAGAACCCGACTCAGAGCCAATGCAATGGAGATGACCTCGACCAACTCATCAGGACCAATCGGAAGATCGGAACTACTAGAATCAACCTACTTTATTTTATTGTATAAAATGTCAGCACACAATGTTTTGGGGCGCGCTCTCAGATATCTCCCTACGAGGTTGACGAACGGGTCCGTGCACGCTATTTACAGATATCTTTACCTCTGAATAAACTGCCTTATATTATACAATTATCCACCTTGTCCAAAAGTCTCTACTTGGTCTCCGTTCTCCAGTAAACTTGTGATCATCAACAGTGTTAACGAATTACGTTGGCTAGCTAGCACAAATATATTGTATTTAGCAGCTACAGTACAGTTGGCTGGTCATGTTGGCTAACTAGCAATGGCTACTGTGTTGACTTTGTTTGGAAAACGGCTAGCTAGCTACGTGCTACCTACAATAGCCACCCACAACAGCCCACGGTGCCTAGCTATGACGCTTTAGCCAACAAGCATGCTAGCATCCAATAACACACAGTTTAGCACCAATACTTGGTAACAACAAACGACCGATAGTGTTTTAACACGCTAAACAGATAATTCGTGTCTGTGTCTAGTTCCTATCATAACGCAGCAATAATTAAACGTTGGCTAGCTAGTACAAATATATTGTATTTAGCTGCTGCGGTACAGTTAGCTAGTCGTGATTGGCTACTGTGTTGACTTTGTATGAGACACGGCTAGCTAGCTGGCTAGCTTCGTGCTAATCCCCGGCATAGCCGAATATAATGCTAACCTACAATAACTATCCACAACAGCCCGCGATGCCTACTTACAATAACCAACTACGTTCTAAATACATAATTAAGCCTTACTCGACAAAGCCCAAGCTATGTACAAAGCCAAACTTACCCGACGCCAGCTGATATTTGTCTTCTGCAATCAGTAGGTGTAATTAAGTACAGTAGGTACTAACTACCTAACGCTGATGCCTCAGATAATGAAGTTAGAAAAACGGCTGAAATGGTAGAAAGCTAGCTGGCTTAATTACAGGTACTCTTAAGCGTGAATAACATTGGAAACAGCTATCCACCGTGGCATGACATCTCAGGTGTCAGGATGAAGCATTTTCTCACAAAAAGAGGACTCAAGCAAACTATCTCTCTTCAACAGTTTCACTAGTCATGTTAGGTCTACTTAAAATGTCACATTCATACACAAGTAATTTGAAAATAAGTTATACTACTGAAACACATTCACAATAAGTTATATTACAACCTACCTCTGAAGTAAGCAGTGTGTTCTCTCACTAATGAAATAGGACATTAACTCTTCCGAGTCGGCGAACGCTTCGGCGCGTTCAAATCGCGGGCCGGCTTTAGGACCGCGCAGCATCCAAACCAAGTGACGCAGAGGGCTGCCGTCGATTTCATGCAGAAATGGAGACCCGAAGCTACGTTTTGAGTGTTTGTTTCATGTAAATACACCAACTAAAACCAAAGTTATGATAATTTCAATTCCATGAAAAAAGTGCGTCAAAATATGCGCTCTTTTATGAGCGCTTTGCATTTATTATAATAACTTTGTCGTCTTTTGTGATAAAAAGGAACGGAAAAAAACGTGTGCTTGTGCTAACCCGGTTCTTCAGGATGCACACGAGTATATAAACATTCATTCCCATGACAACTAGCCATTGCGAAAGAACGAACGAGAGGAATTAGTTCAGTTCATGAGTAGTTTTGGAGAGTTTTTCACGAGTTAGTAGCACCAGCCATGTTCCTGTGGCCATTGCCAATGTTGCAGAGGCCAAAGACAAAGCCACAGCAGGCCGCAGGGTTTGTCAACGCTGTAAACAAGTTGACAAGAAGAGGTTTGTCACACCATGGAAGTGCAAGGCCTGTGATGTGGCTCTCTGTGTCATTGTGGACAGGAACTGTTTTGAAGAGTGGCACAAATAGGGTAAAGGCCAGTGGCTATACCTACTTTTTTTGTAAATAGTTGTGTATTGCTTGTATATATCTCAAGAATACTTTTATATGTTCATATTTGCACTTTGTGGTTCAATTTGAAGCTTTTTTTTTCATTTTGGACAGAAACTGTTTTGAGGAGTGGCACAAAAAGGTTTAGGGTTAGAATAGAAGAAAAACGCCAGTGGTTATACCTACTTTTTATTGTAAATAGTTATTTATTGCTTGTATATATCACCAAAATACTTTTATATGTTCATATTTGCACCTTGTGGTTCAATTTGAAGCTTTTTAAATGCTTGGTTCACCATGTTTGAGGGTTTTACAATAAAAAAACCATATTTTTTCTAAACGGACTTTGTGTTTTCTGTGTGTGTTTGGGTCCAGTGTGTTGAAATAGTATGTCAAAGTGAAAAACTTACTAACAGATCATATAGGTGAGGTTGTGCTGAAAAAAAAGATACCCAACATTGGTCTGGTAAACATTTCTTTATGTAGTATATCAGGGCAAAATTGAAGGTACCCAAAAACGGCCAAAAAAGCTCCAGACTCCGAAGAGTTAATAATTTGTCAGTGGTTAGTTGAATCAGTCTCTTTGCACTGTTCAGTTTGTCTGTGCAACAGGTAACCTTCCAGAATCGGAATCTTGTGATGTCACAATGGAGTCCCCATTGCCATGGTTACCCACAGCAGCTTTCATGTGTTATCAAATACTGGCACAATTTAGTTTATTTATTTTAGATTGTTTGTACCTATGCAGCACAGTCATACCTAATATATACAATGAATCCATATAACCTAATTTTTTATTAAAATAAAATGCTGTAACTCATGTAAAATGGTTGACCATTCAAACGACATGTGTTTTGCCTAATTAAAAGTCTATATGTTTTAGATATCATAAATAGCAGCCAGGCTTACTTAGGTTGTTTGTTCGATCTCAGCCTACCACTAATGCCAATATTTTTCATCATCATCATCATCATCATCATCATCAATGAAATACATAGGCTACCTTACTACAGTAAAACAAGTCTTCCATAGTCTATGTCACCTCAGTAACAAAGTTCCAAAAAAGAAATGAGGGTTCAAGAAAACATCTCTCTTCAATGGCCTCAGCTATTAGCCATATGATCAACAAGGTCAACTGCAGCACTAAAATCAAGAAGCAGCTCATCCACAAGTTTATCTTGGTCAAGTGATCTGAGCCATTGATCGATTAAATCAACGAGAGCTGTTGCAGTCGAGTGATCCTTACGGTATCTTTACGGTACGCATGCTCATAGAGGGATAAAATTAGCTGGATGTGTAATTATATAGGCCCAATAAATGTAATTGAAGAGTAGGTGTCATTGATGTTTAGCATTTAAGTTTAATAAATAATTAAATAAAGAAATCAATATCAGCTGACTATAGAAAAGTATTGTTTAAAATTATGTTTGAACATTTTCTTATCCGTGTCTTTCCAGTTGATATAACCAAACAGACAACCTTTGTTGCTCAAGAGCGTCAAACATTCCTCCATTCATTCTCTATCATATTCCTCTCCATCAAATTCCTCTATCATATTCCCTCCATCATATTCTCTCTATTATATTTCTCTCCATCATATTCCACTCCATCATAATACTCGATATCATATTCCCTCTATCATATTCCTCTTTATTTTTACAGGGAATCCCAATTGAGACCAGTGTCTCTTTTTCAATGGTGCCCTGTGTTATATCAATTAACAATCCAAACAGCTTAAACAGATAAAATTACATACAGAGTAGAAAATATATAGAGCAAAATTATTAGACTTGAACACATACATTTCACAATGAACAGGTCTTGTATTTAACCAGTTGAGCTGACAACCATTTTGCACTGTTTCACTAGGGCTTTAGTCATCAATCTAGCAAGAGGGAAATATTTTATTAATGTAGTGGTGTCCCTCCCCCCAGGAAGCTACGACCTTTAGCTTTCACCTGGAATTGTTCATTTATGTCTGAGAAAAAAACACTTTCCAAACCATATGATCTAGTACACAAGAAAAGTATAATACAACCTTCTTTACTACTTTGCCAAACATTTCATGACATTAGTGAGAGTCAAAATCTGTAAAATTTGTGAATGTCTAAATTAACATTTGGGCAATTTGACCAGTGTACATCACTCCTATAGACAATGAGAGATGGGCTATGTAAAGGTCTCGATTTTGTCGTTCTGAACAAATGTTTGACTTCCACACAAAATTACTTCTTGACTTATTTTAGGTTTAAGGAAGTGTGTAGGTTTAAACTATTGCTTTAAAGGGAAGAGAGGGGGAGGAGGAGAGAGCGCGAGAGATGGGGGGAGTGGGAGAAAGAGGGAAGGAGGGGGAGGAGGTGGAGGGCAGCTGTGTCCGACACACCATACTTACACCTGCAACAGGTAGGCCAGGGGGCGGGACCTGTAGGTGAGACTCATAACATGATAAGGGGGGCAGGTGAAGAAGGGGTGTTGCTGGAGTCAAGGAAGGGAGGGTGTTCCTACGAGCCCCCTGCCAGCGAGACGGGGAGCAGGGAGGAAGTCTGTCCATGGAGCATTTCTGGGTCATTGGGTCGCCTCCAATGAGATTAGATCACCCTCTACAATGTAAAGCAGTTTGAGTACTGGGGGGTTCTCTGTATAAATCCAAGGTGAAACCTCCAGGGGCTAGCCTTCTCTCAGCGGAGAGTCTGCTCTGGGCTGCCTGCGAAAGGTGCTCCTCTGTGGGAAAGAGGAGAGAACAAGAGGCCCCAGAAGAGATCTCCTTATGGTAGGGATGGACAGATCAACTCTCCTTGTTATCTTCCACCTCTTCCTCTTCCTCTTGCTCGGCCTTCTCCCTCCTTTCCTTCTTACAGTCTTACAGTCCTTCTTACAGTCATTTTCTCCCTTTCCTCCTTCCTCTCCTCCCTCTTTCTCTTCCTCTACCTTTCTCTCCCTCCTTCCCTCTTGGTAAACCTTGTTTAGTCGAGCCAGATTGTGGATAGCTAGCCATGGTTTAGACCACTGTCGCTGTCTGGGTGGGGGGATACAGGACTGGTCCACTGGACTCAGCTCACATGGGGAGAACCTGCTGCTGCTGCCACTCCCCCTCTTACCTGGGATGAGATCACGTTTGGAGGAAACCTGGCACCATCCCTACGGTGAAGCATGGTGGTGGCAGCATCATGCTCCGGGGAGGATTTTCAGGGACAGGGACAGGGAACACGCCCCATTCACATCGACGGGGCTGTAGTGGAGCAGGTCGAGAGTTTCAAGTTCCTTGGTGTCCACATCACCAACAAACTATCATGGTTCAAACACACCAAGACAGTCGTGAAGAGGGCACGACAACGCCTTTTCCACCACAGGAGACTGAAAAGATTTGGCATTGGTCCCAAGATCCTCAAAAAGTTCTACAGCTGCACCATCGAGAGCTTCCTGACCAGTTGCATCACCGCCTGGTATGGCAACTGCTCGGCATCCGACCGTAAGGCGCTACAGAGGGTAGTGCGTACGGCCCAGTACATCACTGGAGCCAAGCTTCCTGCCATCCAGGACCTATATACTTGGAGGTGTAAGAGGGAGGCCCAAAAAATTGACAAAGACTCCAGTCACCCAAGTCATAGACTGTTCTCTCTGCTACCGCACAGCAAGCGGTACCAGAGTGCCAAGTCTAGGTCCAAAAGGCCCCTTAACAGCTTCTATCCCCAATTCATAAGACTGCTGAACAATTCATCAAATGGCCACCCGGACTATTTACATTGACACCTCCCCCCTTTGTTTTTACACTGGTAATAGGAATCTGGATCGGTTTCCTTTTCTTTTTACCTTGCTTTTGTTATTATTATTATTTTTTAAAGTTTCTTTTTACATTTCGTAAAATGTTATAATTACAAAAACATTTCATTTTAATTTCAATTTAGTAACATACTGTATCATTCAAATAAATATTATTATTTGTCTAATCATATTTTGCCAGCTAACTGGGTGGCAGGCTGCAATCAGTAGCTGTAATTAAGTACAGCAGCCACCAACCATCTAACGTTAATGCCTCGGATAATGAGGTTAGAAGAACAGCTGAATGGTCGGTAGCTAGCTGGCTCAATTACAGGTACTCTTAAGCGTGAAATAACATTGGAAACAACTAACCACAGTTGCTAAAAGTTACCAGTAGCTACCCACTAGCTAGCTAGCTTTGTTGGTCCAAGTGGTGGGTTAGCTAGCACTCGTGCTTCGCCGGGGTCCACCGAATAGAATACTTACCTACAATAATTACCTACAATAACCTACAATAACTACCTAAGTAAACTACCTATAATACCTGACTACAATACCTACATACAATCTAAATACATGGTTTAAGCTTTACTCAACAACATATAAGAAGCCAGCTTATCTCCTGCTAGAGAAAACACAACCTCTCCCGACAACCTCGAGGCAAGAGACCTTTCTCTCTTTCTCGTCATCTTTCAACTTCTTATTCAGTTCCTTATTTTTCTCTTTTTCCTCCATCTTTAAAAATGTGACTTTCTGCTTGAGGTTCATGGCCAGAAAGCCCACTCTTCCCAGGATGGTCTCTGCTCTCTCTGATGAAACCGTCCCATTGGAGCTCTTGGAATGGGCACGGTCCGCCTCACTCTTCAAACCCTCCCTCGGGCTCACCTCCTCCTTGACGCTCCTCTCTTCACTCTCAATGTCAATGCCTGTCCAATAATCCTAACAGGAAGACATTGACTCTAGATGTAATATTGTTCCAATGTGGCACATTCAATACACATTTGAGTGATCAACATACATTGATGGCCTCATGGGGCACACAATTTAGAGGACAGTAATTGAGGTAACTTGTTTATTTGTATCCCAAACCGATTTTGTAATAGCCATAGATGTTCTTCCTGGGTCCACACCAAACGTAATACAAATGTTAACCCTAGTAAGGGGTGATGTTTTATACTATGAGCATAGATTAGCAGGGTTGGGGTCAATTCAATTTCAATTCCAGTCAATTCAGGAAGTACTTAATTCAATGCTTTGAATTGAAATGGAACAGACCCCCAACCCTGTAGAGTAGAAGTGTAAAATAGGACACCTACATTTGCCTTTTTCAGCGTCTGGGGCCTGGGTTCCTCATCCTCTGACCTGCATATGGAGGCTCTCACTCTAACAGGTGTCTTAGTGGCCATGCAGAGCAGAGGGGTTGCCAGAGTTAAGTTAGCATCTGGGACCAGCTGGTGAGCATGAGGGCAGCGATCCACCTCTTCACTAGTGCCCTTCCCTTTCTGCTCTGGCTGCTTGTGGTCCTTGTCATGGATGCATGCCAGGCTTGGAGGAAGTGCTAGGACAGGGCTTTTATCACTCATCAGTTCCTCTCTCTTGACAGTGGATGCAACTGCACTTGCCTCTGTGTTAACTGAGCACTATGTGGTGTCCTCAACTGTCTCCTCTGGCTGCTTGTGGTCATTGTTGTTGTGAATGCATTGCAGACATGGAGGACTTTTATCATCCCAGGTGTAAATAGCAACAGTTGCCTCTGTGTCGACTGAGCACTTTGTAGTGCACTCAACTGTCTTCCATAGCGGTTTGTGGTCATTGTTGTGGGTGCAGGTCAGGATTAGAGGCAGTGTTGCAGGTGCAGGAGGACTTTTATCAGCCAAACACTCCTCCGTGTGGACAGTGGACACAGAAACGGCTGCTTCCCTGGCAACTGGACACTTGTTGGTGTCCTCTACTGCCTCCCCTGGCAGAGTGTGGACAGTGGAGACGGAAACGGCCGCTTCCCTGGACACTTGACTCTTGGTGGTGTCCTCTACTGCCTCCTCTGGCTGCTTGTGGCCATTGTCTAGAATGTGTGGCAACTTTGAAGGCAGCATTGGAGCCGGGCTTTTATCACCCAACAGGTTCTCTCCCTGGACAATGGATGTGCCTGCAGTGATCGCTGTGGTAACGGAGGACTCGGTGGCATCCTCTTTTGTCTCCTCTGTCAGTTTGTGGTCAGAGTCTCGGATACATGGCGAGCTTGGAGGCAGTGCTGCAGGGTCAGGAGGGCTTTGATCAGCTGCCATGTCCTCTTTGAGGTGAGTGGACACATCATTGTTTGTTTCACTGATAACTGGACACTTGGTGGTGTCCTCTACTGCCTCCCCTGGCAGTTTGTAGTCAACTTCAAAGACAAGTGGCAGACTTGGAGGCAGCATTGGGACAGGGCATTTAGCTGCTGATCTGTACACTCCAAAATCAACAGTAGCTGTGCCTGCAGTGGTCTCTGTAGCAACTGAGACCTCATAGGTATCCTCTACTGTCTGCTCTGATGGCATGAAGTCATCGTCAAAGACTGTTGGCAGGCATGTAGGCAGCACTGAAGGAAGACTTCTAGCTGCCCATCGATTATCTCCCTTGACAGTGGCTGTGGTAGCAGTGGTCTCTGTGGCAACTGGGCACTCTGTGGCTGAAACAGCAGGCTTAGAGGTTTCGAGGAAATTGAATGAATTGCCAATGAACCGCTGAGCCAGGGGTGGGAGGGAGTAATGATAGAATCTGTCCTCTTCCTCAACATTAGATATTGCCACTGGAGCAACTGAGACCTCAGTGGTGCCCTCTACTGCCTGATGTGGCTGCATGGAGTCTTCGTCAAAGAAGTGTGGCAGGTATCGATGCAGCATTGAGGAAAGATGTATATCTGTCCATAGGTCCTCTCGTATACCTGTAGATACATCTGCAGTGGCCTCTGTGGCAACTGGGCATTCAGCAGACTGGCAGGTTTCAGGGACAAAGTATGAAAATACAATGAACCGCTGTGCATCCTGAGCGCGTATGGCAAATGGAGAGGGGGGATGCAACATGGTAGGTATAGGCCTCTGATTGGTGAAAGCCAGTGGTGGGAGGGAGTCAATACAGGGAGCCATGAACTCAGTGAGAGGACAGTTGCTCACATCTCACACATTCTGCGTGAGAAAAGAAACAGACATGATGAAAGTGATCACATTCAGTACATACATACATACTGTATGAGTCAGCACTACTTACTTATACATCACATATATATATATATATATATATATATATATATATATATATATATATATAGTGTCCTCTAAGATGCTCTGCACCAGTCTGTCCCAACCCTTGGTCCCCTAGCCAATGGGCCAGCTAAGTGTAAAAATACATGCCCCACACCCAGCATAACATTTGACATTTTAGCCATTTATCAGACGCTTTTATCCCGAACGACTTATAGTTAGTTAGTGCATTCAACTTAAGGTAGCTAGGTGAGACAACCACATAATCCTGATATGAGCGTCTATGATAGAACGGTTGTTTATTTTTTATGACCAGACAACCATAAGAACTGAGGACATAAATTCACTGAAACAGACAGACACGATACAACACATTTAGACAAGAACAGTTATAAGCATTGCCATGGTGTAGCCTAATACAAAAAGAAATAAGGACAAAACATTGTTAGCTTACATTCCATGGCATATGGAACATTTTGCCCTTACAATAACTTATATTTGCTTTAATTAATATTGTTAAACAGAACTCTTGTCGACTTTGTCAAAGTTGGTCTTGTTACCTCCTCAATCAGTCTTGGCATTTTCCTCGTCTTGAACCAAATCCTCTTCATCTTCTTCTCCTGATCCTTCTGGATCTGCAAAACCAGAGCCAACCTGGCTCCCAGCTCCATCACGTAGTCTGTCTAGATCGCCCTTTCCTCCAACCGACACTCACCCCTCCTCTGTGTCAGCGTTGAACCCTCCATGTCTTCCTCTTAGCTAACAATAACTATGGAAAATACACAACGTTGTAGTAAGTGGGTGTTGCTAACCAAATAATAATGCATCTCTTTACAATGTGCACACGATTTCTTCCCAGCTACTTACAATTAATCAAGTGAGAATCCTGATCCAGATATGTTTAGGCAATAGGCCTATCTGAATTACTAGTAAAAAGTTGGCTACTGGAAAAGCGACCAAGTTCAAATGAATCGATTTTGGCTGTTCTTATCATTTCGTGAACAATATCCTTCATGACATCATCACTGTGATGCAAGGCGTTGCCATGGCAGATGAAAAAGCACAACACAGACTTTAAAAAGCAAACTTCAGGGTCTTTCTGTACCTTACTATTGAGCCTTATTCAACCCCTCATGTAGCTCTACTCCATATTGGGCCTGGTTCTCACAAACCACACTAATCACTTCCATCATATCATTGAAAACACTGTGTTTTGGGTAGAAAATGACTCTATATCCATGCAGGACCTAACTTGTACAGTTTCATCTATTTTAAAAACCAAGGAGGTAAAAATGCCAGTCTTCTCTTTGAGTGCCCTTGAGTGCACCTCAATTTAAAGAGGTCTATCAATTCAACCATTTGAAATGGATGTCCATTCAATTAAGAACATATTATTCTTATTAGAAATGAATCAGCTACAAATTAGGTAGGCGTACTTGTTTTTTTACACAACCTACTCTTTTGGTACATATTTATTGAGATAATTGATTACAACATATGTTGGTGATTAACACAGAGAGAGGTTTTTTTTCTGTCATCAATAGAATGCATTAGCCATTAGGCTGGCTCACTACAATTGTAACATGACATCTCAGGTGTCAGGATGAAGCATTTTCTCACAAAAAGAGGACTCAAGCAAACTATCTCTCTTCAACAGTTTCACTAGTCATGTTAGGTCTACCTAAAATGTCACATTCATTCACAAGTAATTTGAAAATAAGTTATACTACTGAAACACATTCACAATAAGTTATATTACAACCTACCTCTGAAGTAAGCAGTGTGTTCTCTCACTAATGAAATAGGACATTAATAATTTGTCAGTGGTTAGTTGAATCAGTCTCTTTGCACTGTTCAGTTTGTCTGTGCAACAGGTAACCTTCCAGAATCGGAATCTTGTGATGTCACAATGGAGTCCCCATTGCCATGGTTACCCACAGCAGCTTATAATGTGTTATCAAATGCTGGCACAATTTAGTTTATTTATTTTAGATTTTTTGTACCTATGCAGCACAGTCATACCTAATATATACAATGAATCCATATAACCTAATTTTTTATTAAAATAAAATGCTGTAACATGTAAAATGGTTGACCATTCAAACGACATGTGTTTTGCCTAATTAAAAGTCTATATGTTTTAGATATCATAAATAGCAGCCAGGCTTACTTAGGTTGTTTGTTCGATCTCAGCCTACCACTAATGCCAATATTTTTCATCATCATCATCATCATCAATGAAATACATAGGCTACCTTACTACAGTAAAACAAGTCTTCCATAGTCTATGTCACCTCAGTAACAAAGTTCCAAAAAAGAAATGAGGGTTCAAGAAAACATCTCTCTTCAATGGCCTCAGCTATTAGCCATATGATCAACAAGGTCAACTGCAACACTAAAATCAAGAAGCAGCTCATCCACAAGTTTATCTTGGTCAAGTGATCTGAGCCATTGATCGATTAAATCAACGAGAGCTGTTGCAGTCGAGTGATCCTTACGGTATCTTTACGGTACGCATGCTCATAGAGGGATAAAATTAGCTGGATGTGTAATTATATAGGCCCAAAAAATGTAATTGAAGAGTAGGTGTCATTGATGTTTAGCATTTAAGTTTAATAAATAATTAAATAAAGAAATCAATATCAGCTGACTATAGAAAAGTATTGTTTAAAATTATGTTTGAACATTTTCTTATCCGTGTCTTTCCAGTTGATATAACCAAACAGACAACCTTTGTTGCTCAAGAGCGTCACACATTCCTCCATTCATTCTCTATCATATTCCCCTCCATCAAATTCCTCTATCATATTCCCTCCATCATATTCTCTCTATTATATTTCTCTTCATCATATTCCACTCCATCATAATACTCGCTATCATATTCCCTCTATCATATTCCTCTTTATTTTTACAGGGAATCCCAATTGAGACCAGTGTCTCTTTTTCAATGGTGCCCTGTGTTATATCAATTAACAATCCAAATAGCTTAAACAGAAAAAATTACATACAGAGTAGAAAATATATAGAGCAAAATTATTAGACTTGAACACATACATTTCACAATGAACAGGTCTTGTATTTAACCAGATGAGCTGACAACAATTTTGCACTGTTTCACTAGGGCTTTAGTCATCAATCTAGCAAGAGGGAAATATTTTATTAATGTAGTGGTGTCCCTCCCCCCAGGAAGCTACGACCTTTAGCTTTCACCTGGAATTGTTCATTTATGTCTGAGAAAAAAAACACTTTCCAAACCATATGATCTAGTACACAAGAAAAGTATAATACAACCTTCTTTACTACTTTGCCAAACATTTCATGACATTAGTGAGAGTCAAAATCTGTAAAATTTGTGAATGTCTAAATTAACATTTGGGCAATTTGACCAGTGTACATCACTCCTATAGACAATGAGAGATGGGCTATGTAAAGGTCTCGATTTTGTCGTTCTGAACAAATGTTTGACTTCCACACAAAATTACTTCTTGACTTATTTTAGGTTTAAGGAAGTGTGTAGGTTTAAACTATTGCTTTAAAGGGAAGAGAGGGGGAGGAGGAGAGAGCGCGAGAGATGGGGGGAGTGGGAGAAAGAGGGAAGGAGGGGGAGGAGGGGGAGGAGGGGGAGGAGGTGGAGGGCAGCTGTGTCCGACACACCATACTTACACCTGCAACAGGTAGGCCAGGGGGCGGGACCTGTAGGTGAGACTCATAACATGATAAGGGGGGCAGGTGAAGAAGGGGTGTTGCTGGAGTCAAGGAAGGGAGGGTGTTCCTACGAGCCCCCTGCCAGCGAGACGGGGAGCAGGGAGGAAGTCTGTCCTTGGAGCATTTCTGGGTCACACTCGACTGCAACAGCTCTCGTTGATTTAATCGATCAATGGCTCAGATCACTTGACCAAGATAAACTTGTGGATGAGCTGCTTCTTGATTTTAGTGCTGCAGTTGACCTTGTTGATCATATGGCTAATAGCTGAGGCCATTGAAGAGAGATGTTTTCTTGAACCCTCATTTCTTTTTTGGAACTTTGTTACTGAGGTGACATAGACTATGGAAGACTTGTTTTACTGTAGTAAGGTAGCCTATGTATTTCATTGATGATGATGATGATGATGAAAAATATTGGCATTAGTGGTAGGCTGAGATCGAACAAACAACCTAAGTAAGCCTGGCTGCTATTTATGATATCTAAAACATATAGACTTTTAATTAGGCAAAACACATGTCGTTTGAATGGTCAACCATTTTACATGAGTTACAGCATTTTATTTTAATAAAAAATTAGGTTATATGGATTCATTGTATATATTAGGTATGACTGTGCTGCATAGGTACAAAAAATCTAAAATAAATAAACTAAATTGTGCCAGCATTTGATAACACATGAAAGCTGCTGAGGGTAACCATGGCAATGGTGACTCCATTGTGACATCACAAGATTCCGATTCTGGAAGGTTACCTGTTGCACAGACAAACTGAACAGTGCAAAGAGACTGATTCAACTAACCACTGACAAATTATTAATGTCCTATTTCATTAGTGAGAGAACACACTGCTTACTTCAGAGGTAGGTTGTAATATAACTTACTGTGAATGTGTTTCAGTAGTATAACTTATTTTCAAATTACTTGTGTATGAATGTGACATTTTAAGTAGACCTAACATGACTAGTGAAACTGTTGAAGAGAGATAGTTTGCTTGAGTCCTCTTTTTGTGAGAAAATGCTTCATCCTGACACCTGAGATGTCATGTTACAATTGTAGTGAGCCAGCCTAATGGCTAATGCATTCTATTGATGACAGAAAAAAAACCTCTCTCTGTGTTAATCACCAACATATGTTGTAATCAATTATCTCAATAAATATGTACCAAAAGAGTAGGTTGTGTAAAAAAACAAGTACGCCTACCTAATTTGTAGCTGATTCATTTCTAATAAGAATAATATGTTCTTAATTGAATGGACATCCATTTCAAATGGTTGAATTGATAGACCTCTTTAAATTGAGGTGCACTCAAGGGCACTCAAAGAGAAGACTGGCATTTTTACCTCCTTGGTTTTTAAAATAGATGAAACTGTACAAGTTAGGTCCTGCATGGATATAGAGTCATTTTCTACCCAAAACACAGTGTTTTCAATGATATGATGGAAGTGATTAGTGTGGTTTGTGAGAACCAGGCCCAATATGGAGTAGAGCTACATGAGGGGTTGAGTAAGGCTCAATAGTAAGGTACAGAAATACCCTGAAGTTTGCTTTTTAAAGTCTGTGTTGTGCTTTTTCATCTGCCATGGCAACGCCTTGCATCACAATGATGATGTCATGAAGGATATTGTTCACGAAATGATAAGAACAGCCAAAATCGATTCATTTGAACTTGGTCGCTTTTCCAGTAGCCAACTTTTTACTAGTAATTCAGATAGGCCTATTGCCTAAACATATCTGGATCAGGATTCTCACTTGATTAATTGTAAGTAGCTGGGAAGAAAACGTGTGCACATTGTAAAGAGATGCATTATTATTTGGTTAGCAACACCCACTTACTACAACGTTGTGTATTTTCCAGAGTTATTGTTAGCTAAGAGGAAGACATGGAGGGTTCAACGCTGACACAGAGGAGGGGTGAGTGTCGGTTGGAGGAAAGGGCGATCTAGACAGACTACGTGATGGAGCTGGGAGCCAGGTTGGCTCTGGTTTTGCAGATCCAGAAGGATCAGGAGAAGAAGATGAAGAGGATTTGGTTCAAGACGAGGAAAATGCCAAGACTGATTGAGGAGGTAACAAGACCAACTTTGACAAAGTCGACAAGAGTTCTGTTTAACAATATTAATTAAAGCAAATATAAGTTATTGTAAGGGCAAAATGTTCCATATGCCATGGAATGTAAGCTAACAATGTTTTGTCCTTATTTCTTTTTGTATTAGGCTACACCATGGCAATGCTTATAACTGTTCTTGTCTAAATGTGTTGTATCGTGTCTGTCTGTTTCAGTGAATTTATGTCCTCAGTTCTTATGGTTGTCTGGTCATAAAAAATAAACAACCGTTCTATCATAGACGCTCATATCAGGATTATGTGGTTGTCTCACCTAGCTACCTTAAGTTGAATGCACTAACTAACTATAAGTCGTTCTGGATAAAAGCGTCTGATAAATGGCTAAAATGTCAAATGTTATGCTGGGTGTGGGGCATGTATTTTTACACTTAGCTGGCCCATTGGCTAGGGGACCAAGGGTTGGGACGGACTGGTGCAGAGCATCTTAGAGGACACTATATATATATATATATATATATATATATATATATATATATATATATATATGTGATGTATAAGTAAGTAGTGCTGACTCATACAGTATGTATGTATGTATGTACTGAATGTGATCACTTTCATCATGTCTGTTTCTTTTCTCACGCAGAATGTGTGAGATGTGAGCAACTGTCCTCTCACTGAGTTCATGGCTCCCTGTATTGACTCCCTCCCACCACTGGCTTTCACCAATCAGAGGCCTATACCTACCATGTTGCATCCCCCCTCTCCATTTGCCATACGCGCTCAGGATGCACAGCGGTTCATTGTATTTTCATACTTTGTCCCTGAAACCTGCCAGTCTGCTGAATGCCCAGTTGCCACAGAGGCCACTGCAGATGTATCTACAGGTATACGAGAGGACCTATGGACAGATATACATCTTTCCTCAATGCTGCATCGATACCTGCCACACTTCTTTGACGAAGACTCCATGCAGCCACATCAGGCAGTAGAGGGCACCACTGAGGTCTCAGTTGCTCCAGTGGCAATATCTAATGTTGAGGAAGAGGACAGATTCTATCATTACTCCCTCCCACCCCTGGCTCAGCGGTTCATTGGCAATTCATTCAATTTCCTCGAAACCTCTAAGCCTGCTGTTTCAGCCACAGAGTGCCCAGTTGCCACAGAGACCACTGCTACCACAGCCACTGTCAAGGGAGAGAATCGATGGGCAGCTAGAAGTCTTCCTTCAGTGCTGCCTACATGCCTGCCAACAGTCTTTGACGATGACTTCATGCCACCAGAGCAGACAGTAGAGGATACCTATGAGGTCTCAGTTGCTACAGAGACCACTGCAGGCACAGCTACTGTTGATTTTGGAGTGTACAGATCAGCAGCTAAATGCCCTGTCCCAATGCTGCCTCCAAGTCTGCCACTTGTCTTTGAAGTTGACTACAAACTGCCAGGGGAGGCAGTAGAGGACACCACCAAGTGTCCAGTTATCAGTGAAACAAACAATGATGTGTCCACTCACCTCAAAGAGGACATGGCAGCTGATCAAAGCCCTCCTGACCCTGCAGCACTGCCTCCAAGCTCGCCATGTATCCGAGACTCTGACCACAAACTGACAGAGGAGACAAAAGAGGATGCCACCGAGTCCTCCGTTACCACAGCGATCACTGCAGGCACATCCATTGTCCAGGGAGAGAACCTGTTGGGTGATAAAAGCCCGGCTCCAATGCTGCCTTCAAAGTTGCCACACATTCTAGACAATGGCCACAAGCAGCCAGAGGAGGCAGTAGAGGACACCACCAAGAGTCAAGTGTCCAGGGAAGCGGCCGTTTCCGTCTCCACTGTCCACACTCTGCCAAGGGAGGCAGTAGAGGACACCAACAAGTGTCCAGTTGCCAGGGAAGCAGCCGTTTCTGTGTCCACTGTCCACACGGAGGAGTGTTTGGCTGATAAAAGTCCTCCTGCACCTGCAACACTGCCTCTAATCCTGACCTGCACCCACAACAATGACCACAAACCGCTATGGAAGACAGTTGAGTGCACTACAAAGTGCTCAGTCGACACAGAGGCAACTGTTGCTATTTACACCTGGGATGATAAAAGTCCTCCATGTCTGCAATGCATTCACAACAACAATGACCACAAGCAGCCAGAGGAGACAGTTGAGGACACCACATAGTGCTCAGTTAACACAGAGGCAAGTGCAGTTGCATCCACTGTCAAGAGAGAGGAACTGATGAGTGATAAAAGCCCTGTCCTAGCACTTCCTCCAAGCCTGGCATGCATCCATGACAAGGACCACAAGCAGCCAGAGCAGAAAGGGAAGGGCACTAGTGAAGAGGTGGATCGCTGCCCTCATGCTCACCAGCTGGTCCCAGATGCTAACTTAACTCTGGCAACCCCTCTGCTCTGCATGGCCACTAAGACACCTGTTAGAGTGAGAGCCTCCATATGCAGGTCAGAGGATGAGGAACCCAGGCCCCAGACGCTGAAAAAGGCAAATGTAGGTGTCCTATTTTACACTTCTACTCTACAGGGTTGGGGGTCTGTTCCATTTCAATTCAAAGCATTGAATTAAGTACTTCCTGAATTGACTGGAATTGAAATTGAATTGACCCCAACCCTGCTAATCTATGCTCATAGTATAAAACATCACCCCTTACTAGGGTTAACATTTGTATTACGTTTGGTGTGGACCCAGGAAGAACATCTATGGCTATTACAAAATCGGTTTGGGATACAAATAAACAAGTTACCTCAATTACTGTCCTCTAAATTGTGTGCCCCATGAGGCCATCAATGTATGTTGATCACTCAAATGTGTATTGAATGTGCCACATTGGAACAATATTACATCTAGAGTCAATGTCTTCCTGTTAGGATTATTGGACAGGTATTGACATTGAGAGTGAAGAGAGGAGCGTCAAGGAGGAGGTGAGCCCGAGGGAGGGTTTGAAGAGTGAGGCGGACCGTGCCCATTCCAAGAGCTCCAATGGGACGGTTTCATCAGAGAGAGCAGAGACCATCCTGGGAAGAGTGGGCTTTCTGGCCATGAACCTCAAGCAGAAAGTCACATTTTTAAAGATGGAGGAAAAAGAGAAAAATAAGGAACTGAATAAGAAGTTGAAAGATGACGAGAAAGAGAGAAAGGTCTCTTGCCTCGAGGTTGTCGGGAGAGGTTGTGTTTTCTCTAGCAGGAGATAAGCTGGCTTCTTATATGTTGTTGAGTAAAGCTTAAACCATGTATTTAGATTGTATGTAGGTATTGTAGTCAGGTATTATAGGTAGTTTACTTAGGTAGTTATTGTAGGTTATTGTAGGTAATTATTGTAGGTAAGTATTCTATTCGGTGGACCCCGGCGAAGCACGAGTGCTAGCTAACCCACCACTTGGACCAACAAAGCTAGCTAGCTAGTGGGTAGCTACTGGTAACTTTTAGCAACTGTGGTTAGTTGTTTCCAATGTTATTTCACGCTTAAGAGTACCTGTAATTGAGCCAGCTAGCTACCGACCATTCAGCTGTTCTTCTAACCTCATTATCCGAGGCATTAACGTTAGATGGTTGGTGGCTGCTGTACTTAATTACAGCTACTGATTGCAGCCTGCCACCCAGTTAGCTGGCAAAATATGATTAGACAAATAATAATATTTATTTGAATGATACAGTATGTTACTAAATTGAAATTAAAATGAAATGTTTTTGTACGAAATGTAAAAAGAAAACTTAAAGAAATAATAATCATAACAAAACCAAGGTAAAAAGAAAAGGAAACCGATCCAGATTCCTATTACCAGTGTAAAAACAAAGGGGGGAGGTGTCAATGTAAATAGTCCGGGTGGCCTTTTGAATAATTGTTCAGCAGTCTTATGAATTGGGGATAGAAGCTGTTAAGGAGCCTTTTGGACCTAGACTTGGCACTCTGGTACCGCTTGCTGTGCGGTAGCAGAGAGAACAGTCTATGACTTGGGTGACTGGAGTCTTTGTCAATTTTTTGGGCCTCCCTCTTACACCTCCAAGTATATAGGTCCTGGATGGCAGGAAGCTTGGCTCCAGTGATGTACTGGGCCGTACGCACTACCCTCTGTAGCGCCTTACGGTCGGATGCCGAGCAGTTGCCATACCAGGCGGTGATGCAACTGGTCAGGAAGCTCTCGACGGTGCAGCTGTAGAACTTTTTGAGGATCTTGGGACCAATGCCAAATCTTTTCAGTCTCCTGAGGTGGAAAAGGCGTTGTCGTGCCCTCTTCACGACTGTCTTGGTGTGTTTGAACCATGATAGTTTGTTGGTGATGTGGACACCAAGGAACTTAAAACTCTCGACCTGCTCCACTACAGCCCCGTCGATGTGAATGGGGCGTGTTCCCAGTCCCTGTCCCTGAAAATCCTCCCCGGAGCATGATGCTGCCACCACCATGCTTCACCTTAGGGATGGTGCCAGGTTTCCTCCAA
>NW_028159104.1:0-58890 GCF_964263955.1 Coregonus lavaretus
AACTTGCCTCCCTGCTATTTGTGTTGATAACAGAGATATAAATATATGAAACATTCATTCATGTGATAACTGATTCCATAGTGGCTCACCCCCTTCTGGTCATGTGTTGAACTGCGCTCCTCATTCTAGCCCCAACACCCCTTCTAATGTAAAACCTTCAGCGTCAAATAGTGCACGTTATATGTATTATCAACGTACTGTACACCCCACACCAACCCCCACTCTCTGAGAAGTTTAGAAACCCCACAGTCTTTGTTCCAAAGCCCCCACCCGACCTTTACTTCTCTCACTTCCAGTCTGCTGTTACAAGCACCATCCACCCTCCCTCCTCCCCGTTTAAATTCTAGCAACATCTTGGCTCCAGCAGTCGATGTGATAGAGGAGTATAAACAGAAGAGTTATCCCTCTCTCCCGCTCATTCCCTCTCTCCCTCTTATTATCATCAGCAGAGTACTGATCGATCCGTCCGTTCTCGCACCCTCCATCTAAGTCCTCCATTTATCCATTCTTCCAACACCTCCATATCTCCTTTCCCACATCCTCCTCTATTCCCCCTGCATTTCACACACTCTCCATTCCCCCAACCCCTCCATTTTCCCACCCTCCTCCATCTCTCCATTTACCCACTCCTCCATCCTCCGTTCTCCCAACCCAACCTCTCTCAGCCCCCTGGCCCCCTAATCCCCAACAGAACCAACTCTCTTTTCATTTTCTCTCTCTGTGAAGTAATATAGATTGTTTTGCGGAATCTTGATACTGTGTTTTAATGTCTTGTCAACATTTAATAAACATTCACATTTTATAAGTGGAACATTTCTTAATGTTTATACTCTGTGTGTATCTTGTGCAATGTGTTTGTGCACGCATGTGTGTGTATGTGTGTGTGTACAGGAGAAGTGCCGTGAACAACATCAGGACCTCTACAAGGCCTTTGACACTGTGAGCAGAGAACTACTATCTGGCATTCTACTCAAATGTGGCTGTCCAGACAAATTTGTTAACATCCTTTGCCAGTTCCATGATGGGATGATGGCTCGGGTGGCCATAGGAGGGCAGCAGTCAGTGCCTTTTGGAGCAAGCATCGGTGTGAGGCAGGGTGTGTGCTGGCACCTGTACTCTTTAAGTTCTTCCTCCTATGTGTCACCCAGCTTCTCCACAAGGAGCTTGAGGACAGCAGCGCGGTTGCGGTGGACTTCAGGCTGGATGGAAACCTATTCAACATCAGGAGGCTCCAAGCAACCTCGGAGTGGGTTCTTGAGCTGCAGGATGCTGATGACTGTATTCTCATGGCCCACACTCCGGAAGACCTTCAGTCCGTCCTTGTAATGGCTGTGAGGGTCTATAGCAGGATGGGACTGTTTATCAACACCACCAAGACAGAGGTGGTCTGCCAATGGAGATCCAGCCCTCCACCCACCATGCCTGTCTTCACCATTGAACACAAATCACTGGCAATAGTCCCGTCATTCAAATACCTGGGCAGAATCCTCTCAAAACAGGATCAAGCAAGCATCAGCTGCCTTCGGGAAAATCAGACGCAGGGTCTTCCAAAACAGGGATCTCCACCTCCACACCAAAGTCACCGTCTATCAAGCCTTCTGCATCACCACACTTCTTTACAGCTGTGAAGTCTGGGTCACCTACAGTTGCCACAACAAGCAGCTCGAGTGATTCCAAATAAGATGCCTGCAGCGTATCCTAGGAATCACCTGGTGCGACCGTGTGCCCCATACGGAAATACTTCCTAAGACCAACTGCAAGAGTATTTTCAGTAAACATAATTTGATCATGTAATTTCAGATATGTGAGGGTAGCCTCACGATATCTCTCAATATTGGCCAGGTCACCGGCCAGGTCACCAGCCAGGTCACCCGTGATACAAGTCAGTATTCAAGGACATTGGGAGATGACGTGGAAACTGGCCATTAGGGGCAACAGTAAGCACTGTTACCTTAAAGTAGGTTTCAGTTTTGCTAGGGCATTGTGGATGTGGATGGCGGATGGGTGCATGCATCTGGTGCCAAAAGTTGCATGTTTGAATGCAGCAATAAAAAGTAGTTTTTGAGATTTTTGTTGTAAGCCTATCCCACACCTTAACCCTTACCTTAACCATTCAGAGTTAATGCCTAACCTTAAGATTTCTGAGTTTTTGCCTAAACTTAACCCTAACATTAAAAATTCAGAGTTGGAACAACTTTGAAATTTTACGTTTGAGAAACATGGATGAACGTCTCATTTTGACTTGAGACTGTGTCAGCTTGATGGATGTACTGTTAGCTGATAATGTTTACTTTGCAAGCTACCGGTAGAAACTTTGTACAGTTGGCTAAACATAGTGGTAAGTAGACCTAATATACTTTTTTTCTCCCAACAACGTAGCTAGGCCTATTTAGCAAAGTTAGCTAACATTATCCCCTTTTCAACATTGTTTTTAAGAGTGTTTAATCACGATTGCTGCTGACAGACTACCCCGTTCATAGACGCTAACTTCTTCAGCGCCTATTGACAATAGTATATGTGATGAGGTGGTGTTGAAGGAGTCAGGCGCAGAAGGGTAAATCACAAAATAACAGGCTTTAATCCGAAAAATACAGGTTTACGCAGAAATGCATCAAACACACTCCAGGGCACAAAACAGGCGCACTGGAAAAGACAAGGCACACGGGAAATACTCCAGTTTATACAAAATACACGAGCTCCACCGAGCTTCACTAACCTCCACAATAAACAATCACCCACACAGACAAGGAAGCAGAGGGAACACTTATACAATGACTATTGAGGGAATAAGGACCAGGTGTGTGTGATTGATGACAAGACAAATCTAGTGATGATAAATGGATCGGCAGTAGCTAGTAAGCCGGTGACGCCAAACCCCGAAATCTGCCCGAACAAGGAGGGGAAGCAGACTCGGCGGAAGTCATGACAGTACCCCCCCTTGACGCGCGGCTCCAGCAGCGCGCCGACCCCGGCCTCGGGGACAACCAGGAGGACGCGGAGCAGGGCGAGTCAGATGGCGACGGTGGAAATCCCGTAACATGGAGGGATCGAGGATATCCCTCACCGGGACCCAGCACCGTTCCTCCGGACCGTACCCCTCCCACTCCACGAGGTACTGAAGGCCCCCCACCCGACACCTCAAATCCAGGATGGAACAGACAGAGTACGCCGGGGGCCCCCTCGATGTCCAGAGGAGGTGGAGGGACCTCCCGCACCTCAGACTCCTGGAGCGGACCAGCTACCACCAGCCTGAGGAGAGACACATGAAACGAGGGGTTAATACGGTAATCAGGGGGAAGTAATAACCTATAAGTGACCTTGTTGACTCTCCTCAGGACTTTGAACGGCCCCACAAACCGCGGGCTCAGCTTCTGGCAGGGCAGGCGGAGGGGCAGATTCCAGGTCGAGAGCCAGACCCGATCCCCCGGTACAAAGACGGGGGCCTCACTGCGGTGGCGGTCAGCGTTGGCCTTCTGACAACACACGGCCCGTTGGAGGTGAATGTGGGCAGCATCCCACGTCTCCTCTGCACGCAGGAGCCTCGGTCTGGCTCTGGTGCCACGGTGCCAGAACCGGTTGGTAACCTAGAACACACTGGAAAGGCGTTAGGTTAGTGGAGGAGGTGCGGAGAGAGTTCTGGGCATATTCTGCCCATGGCAAGAACACTGACCACTCCCCTGGGCTGGTCCTGGCAGTAGGACCGCAGGAACCTACCCATGTCCTGATTTACCCGTTCCACCTGCCCATTACTCTCGGGGTGGAACCCAGAGGTCAGGCTGACCGAGACCCCCAGACGTTCCATGAACGCCTTCCAGACCATGGACGTGAACTGGGGACCTCGGTCAGACACTATATCCTCTGGTACCCCGTAGTGCCGGAAGACATGTGCAAACAGGGCCTCCGCAGTTTGCAGAGCCGTGGGGAGACCGGGCAGAGGAAGGAGGCGGCAGGCTTTAGAAAAGCGGTCCACAACGACCATGATGGTGGTGTTACCTTGGGAGAGGGGAAGATCAGTTATAAAATCAACACTTAGGTGAGACCATGGTCATTGTGGAACTGATAAAGGTTGTAACTTACCAGCTGGGAGGTGCCAAGGTGCCTTACTCTGGGCGCACACTGAGCAGGAGGAGACATACACCCTCACGTCCTTAGCCAAGGTAGGCCACCAGTATTTTCCGGTCAGGCAGTGCACTGTACGGCCGATACCTGGGTGACCAGAGGAGGGTGACGTGTGTGCCCAGTAGATCAGACGATCACGGACAAGAGCAGGCACGTACTGTAGCCCATCTGGACACTGAGGTGGAGAGGGATCCGTGCGTAATGCCTGCTCTATATCCGCGTCCATCGCCCATACTACCGGCGCTACAATGCAGGAGGCCGGCAGAATGGGGGTGTTGTCGCTGGGCCTCTCCTCTGTGTCATACAGCCGGGACAGTGCGTCTGCCTTCACGTTCTTCGTACCCGGAATGTATGATAGAGTGAAATCAAACCGGGTGAAGAATAGGGCCCACCTGGCCAGGCGAGGATTCAGCCTCCTCGCTGCCCGGATGTACTCCAGGTTACGGTGGTCCGTCCAGACGCGGAAAGGGTGTTTCTCCCCCTCAAGCCAATGCCTCCACACGGTCAAGGCTCGGACAATAGCCAACAGCTCCCAATCACCAACGCCGTAGTTCTGCTCCGCCGGGCTGAGCTTCTTCGAGAAGAACGCACAGGGGCGGAGCATGGGTGGCGTACCCGAGCGTTGAGACAGGACAGCTCCTATCCCAACCTCGGAAGCATCCACCTCCACTACAAATGGTAGTGATGAATCGGGGTGGGCCAGTACTGGGGCTGAGGTGAACAGACCCCGCAGTTTGCTGAAGGCCAGGTCAGCCTCAGCAGACCAGTGGAGCCGGGACGGCCCACCCTTCAACTGGGAGGTAATGGGAGCTGCGACCTTGGCAAAGCCCCGGATAAACCTCCGATAGTAGTTGGCAAAGCCAAGGAAGCGCTGCACCTCCTTAACCGTGGTTGGAGTCGACCAATTACGCACGGCTGAAATGCGATCTCCCTCCATCTCCACACCTGAGGTGGAAATGCGGTATCCAAGGAAGGAGACGGACTGCTGGAAAAACATACACTTCTCTGCCTTAGCATAAAGGTAATTTTCCAACAGTCGGGCCAGCACCTTGCGAACCAGGGACACATGCTCGGCGCGCGTAGCGGAATACACCAGGATGTCATCGATGTAGACCACTACACCGCGACCAAGCATGTCCCGAAACACCTCGTTCACAAAGGACTGGAAAACTGAGGGAGCATTCATCAAACCATAGGGCATCACCAGGTATTCATAATGCCCCGTGGTTGTGCTGAATGATGTCTTCCACTCATCTCCTTCTCGGATACGTACCAGGTTGTACGCACTCCTGAGATCTAATTTGGTGAAGAAGCACGCCCCATGCATTGATTCAATCACTGAAGGAATGAGGGGGAGAGGATAACTAAATCTTATCGTCTCCCTGTTCAGTGGTCGATAATCAATGCACGGGTGCAGACCTCTGTCCTTCTCCTTCACAAAGAAGAAACTTTGAGGAGGCGGGTGAAGTGGAGGGACGTATATACCCCTGGTGCAGGGACTCGGTGACATATGTCTCCATAGCCACTGTTTCAGCCTGTGACAGGGGGTATATATGATTCCTGGGAGGTACAGCGTCTACCCGGAGGTTTATCGCGCAATCCCCCGCCCGATGAGGTGGTAACTTAGGCGCCTGCGTTTTAGAGAACGCTTGTGCCAGATCAAGGTATTCAGTGGGAATGCGCACGGTGGAGGTACTGTCTGGACTTTCCACCGTGGTTGCACCAACGGAAACATCTAGACACCCACCCTGACACTCTCGCGACCACCCCGTGAGAACCCTCTGCGGCCATGAGAAGGTGGGGTTGTGGAGTGCTAGCCAAGGGATACCTAATACCACAGGGAAAGCAGGAGACTCAATAATGGAAAAAGTAACCTGTTCACAATGAGTCTCCTGGGTAATCATTGTGACTGGTGCAGTAACTTCCTTAACCAACCCGGACCCTAATGGTCGACTATCAAGTGCTCTGATGGGGCGTGGAATGGATAGGGCAATCAATGGAATGCCTATACGGTGTGCGAATGCCCTGTCCATAAAGTTCCCAGCTGCACCTGAATCGACTAGCGCCTTACACTGGGGAACTACCATGTGCTCAGGAAAGGAGATGTGTATTTTACAGTGCGCAGCAGAGGGCTCTGAATGAGTGTGGGTGTTCGATACCTGGGGTGATGCGAGAGTGCCCTGCCTGCCGCCTCCAAACCCAGAAGAGTGTTGACAAAAACGTGTGGTGAAATGTCCCTTCGCGCCACCAGTGTGGCACTGGCGCTGTCGTCCTCCGCTCTCTCGGCTAGCGGTTCCACCCATCTCCATCGGTTCTGGATCCGAGTCGGCTGGGATGGAAACGGGCAGACCTCCTCCAGGACGTCCTGAATGGCCATGTCCACCAGTTGCGAGAAGGACAACATGGTGTCACTGCAGGCTAGCTCCCGTCGGACGTCCTCTCGCAGATGGCACTGGAAATGGTAGATCAGGGCCCGCTCGTTCCACCCGGACCCAGCTGCCAGAGTTCGAAACTCCAATGCGAAGTCCTGCGCAGTCCTCGTCCCCTGCCTCAGGTGGACCAGCCGCTCGCGCGCCTCTCGAACCTCGGGAGGGTGATCGAAGACCGCCCGGAAGAGGCGAACGAACACCCCGTAGTTCTCCAACGCGGCTCCTCCTTCGTTCCACACCGCGTTGGCTCACTCCAGGGCTTTCCCCGAGAGGCAGGAGGTGAGGGCGGACACCCTCTCCCGCGCCGATGGGACCGGCCGGATGCTGGAGAAGTAGAGCTCCAGTTGGAGAAGGAATCCTTGGCACAGCGCCGCTGTCCTTTCGAACTCCCGTGGTCGGGATATCTGGATCCCTCCGGGTGCTGGGGTGTAGGTGGCGGGATCCAATTGGCCAGCTGGTCTCGACGGATCGGGCTCTCTCCTCTCCAGGCGTTGGACGACCTGAAGAACCCGATCCATCGCTTCACCCAAGCTGGCTAGCATAGTTGAATGCTCCTGGACCCGTTCCACGACTCCAGGCATGCTCGTCTCTCCCGCTGACTCCATAGCGGGTGGGTGATTCTGTGATGAGGTGGTGTTGAAGGAGTCAGGCGCAAGAGGGTAAATCACAGAATAACAGGCTTTAATCCGCAAAATACAGGTTTATGCAAAAATGACCGAGCTTCACTAACCTCCACAATAAACAAACACCCACACAGACAAGGAAGCAGAGGGAACACTTATACAGTGACTAATGAGGGAATAAGGACCAGGTGTGTGTGATTGAAGACAAGACAAATGGAGTGATGATAAATGGATCGGCAGTAGCTAGTAAGCCAGTGACGCTGAACGCCGAAACCTGCCCGAACAAGGAGGGGAGGCAGCCTCGGCGGAAGTCATGACAGTATCTTCTGACTGGGGGAGTTTTGTTAAGAGCCCCGACGGTTGCTCTAAAGATGAACACGCATCGCTTGCGGTACTGTTTTGGAAACATAAGGAACGTATCTTTCATATCAGCGAGAATGGTTTATTCTTTTTTTAAATGTAAATTATTACACACATTTATTGGGTAAGGGTTAGTGTTCCCACACGGCCATATCTCCATGTTACAGCGTTTGTTTAGGGAAGACAGACGGAAGACAGAGGCGACCACCTGTGCTAATTAGCTATTTAGCATGCTCCGAACACCTGTTTGTAAGCTAACTGGGGAGTAAGTGTAGTTTGTCAACTGGAGACACACACAGTGTATGGATCTAAGCAAAACTGCAACAGTAAGTGTATATTTTTTATTTGAAAGATTGTTTCAAAAACTGTTTTGTAAGCGATGGTTATTGATGTTTCTAAACGTTAAAATACCGCATCGGAATTGTAGTTTACACAGAGCCAAATGTGGGTGAATGTAATGGCTAAAAACCCTACATATGGAGAAGAAGGGTTTTCGAGAGCTACAAACAGACATGATAAGCAACATTGATTGATGGACCACGTCAAATTGGCTAGCTAGCTAATAACAGATCAAGTCAATATGACTAGTTAACAAGCTAACTTTAAGGGGATAAACTAGATGGCTATATACAAATATTGTTTTATTTGCTTGCCATCTATAGTGGTGGTGACAGAAGTCATCACAACTTTACCAGGACGCGGACTTGCCAATATCAAATCAAATCAAATCAAATTGTATTTGCCACATGCGCCGAATACAACAGGTGTAGACATTACCGTGAAATGCTTACTTACAGCCCTTAACCAACAATGCATTTATTTCTTAATAAAAGGTCAAATAAAACAACAACAACAACAAAAAAGTGTTGAGAAAAAAAGAGCAGAAGTAAAATAAAATAACAGTAGGGAGGCTATATACAGGGGGGTACCGGTGCAGAGTCAATGTGCGGGGGCACTGGCTAGTTGAGGTAGTTGAGGTAATATGTACATGTGGGTAGAGTTAAAGTGACTATGCATAAATAATTAACAGAGTAGCAGCAGCGTAAAAAGATGGGGTGGGGGTGCAAATAGTCCGGGTAGCCATGATTAGCTGTTCAGGAGTCTTATGGCTTGGGGGTAGAAGCTGTTGAGAAGCCTTTTGGACCTAGACTTGGCGCTCCGGTACCGCTTGCCGTGTGGTAGCAGAGAGAACAGTCTATAACTAGGGTGGCTGGAGTCTTTGACAATTTTGAGGGCCTTCCTCTGACACCGCCTGGTATAGAGGTCCTGGATGGCAGGAAGCTTGGCCCCAGTGATGTACTGGGCCATACGCACTACCCTCTGTAGTGCCTTGCGGTCGGAGGCAGAGCAGTTGCCATACCAGGCGGTGATGCAACCAGTCAGGATGCTCTCGATGGTGCAGCTGTATAACTTTTTGAGGATCTGAGGACCCATGCCAAATGTTTCCTGAGGGGGAATAGGCTTTGTCGTGCCCTCTTCACGACTGTCTTAGTGTGTTTGGACCATGATAGTTTGTTGGTGATGTGGACACCAAGGAACTTGAAGCTCTCAACCTGTTCCACTACAGACCCGTCGATGAGAATGGGGACGCGTTTTTTTTCCTGTAGTCCACAATTATCTCCTTTGTCTTGGTCACGTTGAGGGAGAGGTTGTTATCCTGGCACCACACGGCCAGGTCTCTGACCTCCTCCCTATAGGCTGTCTCATCGTTGTCGGTGATCAGGCCTACCACTGTTGTGACATTGGTAAACTTAATGATGGTGTTGGAGTTGTGCCTGGCCATGCAGTCATGGGTGAACAGGGAGTACAGGAGGGGACTGAGCACGCACCCCTGAGGGGCCCCTGTGTTGAGGATCAGCGTGGCAGATGTGTTGTTACCTACCCTTACCACCTGGGGGCGGCCCGTCAGGAAGTCCAGGATCCAGTTACAGAGGGAGGTGTTTAGTCCCAGGATCCTTAGCTTAGTGATGAGCTTTGAGGGCACTATGGTGTTGAACGCTGAGCTGTAGTCAATGAATAGCATTCTCACGTAGGTGTTCCTCTTGTCCAGGTGGGAAACGGCAGTGTGGAGTGCAATAGAGATTGCATCATCTGTGGATCTGTTGGGGCGGTATGCAAATTGGAGTGGGTCTAGGGTTTCTGGGATAATGGTGTTGATGTGAGCCATGACTTTCAAAGCACTTCATGGCTACAGACGTCAGTGCTACGGGTCGGTAGTAATTTAGGCAGGTTATCTTAGTGTCCTTGGGAACGGGGACTATGGTGGTCTGCTTGAAACATGTTGGTATTACAGACTCAGTCAGGGACATGTTGAAAGTGTCAGTGAAGACACTTGCCAGTTGGTCAGCACATGCTCGGAGTACACGTCCTGGTAATCCGTCTGGCCCTGCGGCCTTGTGAATGTTGACCTGCTTAAAAGTCTTACTCACATCGGCTACGGAGAGTGTGATCACATAGTCATCCGGAACAGCTGGTGCTCTCATGCATGCTTCAGTGTTGCTTGCCTCGAAGCGAGCATAGAAATAGTTTAGCTCGTCTGGTAGGCTTGTGTCACTGGGCAGCTCGCGGCTGTGCTTCCCTTTGTAGTCTGTAATAGTTTTCAAGCCCTGCCACATCCGACGAGCGTCAGAGCCAGTGTAGTACGATTCAATCTTAGTCCTGTATTTACTCTTTGCCTGTTTGTTTGTTCGTCGGAGGGCATAGCGGGATTTCTTATAAGCGTCCGGGTTATAGTCCCGCTCCTTGAAAGCGGCAGCTCTAACCTTTAGCTCAGCGCGGATGTTGCCTGTAATCCATGGCTTCTGGTTGGGGTATGTACGTACGGTCACTGTGGGGACAATGTCATCGATGCACTTATTGATGAAGCCAGTGACTGATGTGATGTACTCCTCAATGCTATCTGAAGAATCCCGGAACATGTTCCAGTCTGTGCTAGCAAAACAGTCCTGTAGCTTAGCATCTGCGTCATCTGACCACTTTTTTATTAACCGAGTCACTGGTGCTTCCTGTTTTTTTGTTGTTGCTTATAAGCAGGAATCAGGAGGATAGAGTTATGGTCAGATTTGCCAAATGGAGGGCGAGGGAGAGTTTTGTATGCGTCTCTGTGTGTGGAGTAAAGGTGGTCTACAGTTTTTTTTCCTCTTGTTGCACATTTAACATGCTGGTAGAAATTAGGTCGAACGGATTTAAGTTTCCCTGCATTAAAGTCCCCGGCTACTAGGAGCGCTTCATCTGGATGAGCGTTTTCCTGTATAGTTATGGCCTTATAAAGCTCATTGAGTGCAATCTTAATGCCAGCATTGGTTTGTGGTGGTAAATAGACAGCTATGAAAAATATAGTTGAAAACTCTCTTGGTAAATAGTGTGGTCTACAGCTTATCATAAGGTACTCTACCTCAGGCGAGCAGAACCTCGAGACTTCATTAGTATTTGATTTTGTGCACCAGCTGTTGTTTACAAATATACACAGACCGCCACCCCTTGTCTTACCGGAGTCAGCCGTTCTATCCTGCCGATGTAGCGTATATCCCGCCAGCTGTATGTTATCCATGTCGTCGTTCAGCCACGACTCGGTTAAACATAAGATATTACAGTTTTTAATGTCCCGTTGGTAGGATAAGCGTAATCGTAGGTCATCTAATTTATTTTCCAATGATTGAAGATTGGCTAATAGG
The DNA here is from genome assembly GCF_964263955.1 of Coregonus lavaretus. Taxonomy (NCBI): domain Eukaryota; kingdom Metazoa; phylum Chordata; class Actinopteri; order Salmoniformes; family Salmonidae; genus Coregonus; species Coregonus lavaretus. Next base: position 11,206 of record NW_028159104.1, read on the forward strand.
ATTGATGGAAGAGGCAGTTTACTCGCTCGCCGTCGAATCCTTACGACGCACCCCGACCTATGTCCACGATATCTCTGTCTCTTTCTCCTGCGACTGACAGGGATTTGGGCCTTGTCGAGTGTCTGTAGGATATCCTTCGCGGCTGCCTCGTTGAAGAAAATATCTTCGTCCAATACGAGGTGAGTAATCGCTGTCCTGATATCCAGAAGCTCTTTTTGGTTATAAGAGACGATGGCAGAAACATTATTTACAGAATAAATTACAAATAACGCGAAAAAAACCCACACATAATAGTACAATTGGTTAGAGGGCTGTAAAATGGCAGCCATCTTCTCCGGCGCCATTATCATCAAAAGCCAAATCTCTGATGAAGCAAGCTAATGACACATGTTATTTTCTTAGCTAGCTAGCTATAGTGCCTTCAGAAAGTAGACACACCCCTTGACTTTTTCCACATTTTGTTGTGTTACAGCCTGGATTTAACATGGTTTAAATTGAGATATTTTGTCACTGGCCTACACACAATAGCCCATAATGTCAATGTGGAATTATGTTTTTCGAAATGTTTACAAATTAAGAAAAAATGAAAACCTGAAATGTCTTGAGTCAATAAGTATTCAACCCCTTTGTATGGCAAGCCTAAATAAGATCAGGAGTAAAAATGTGCTTAACAAGTCACATGATAAGTTGCATGGACTCACTCTTTGTGCAATAATAGTGTTTAATATGATTTTTGACTGACTGTTTCATCTGTCTACCCCAAACATACAATTATCTGTAAGGTCCCTCAGTCGACCAGTGAATTTCAAACACACATATCCACAAGTTAATCTGACTCCCGAAGTATCCTTTTAACAATCTCTTGAAAATGGCCCGTAGTTGTCACTGGGTTTTAGCAGAGCTGGGGTTCTCCTAGAGCTAGGGTTCTCCTAGTTCTCGAACACTCTGCACCGTATTGTGATGTTTTATTGATAATTATCTATATTATATTCTAACATAGTATAAAATAGAATGCCATGTGTCAAGGAAACAATGGAAAGTTGCCAATTATAGTCCAACCATTGTACTGCAGAAACGTCACACACGTGTCTATAAAACTTGTCTTCCTCTGCTCCCATTTAACAGAGGAAGATAGACAGAAAGAAAATAGGTAAAGAGAAGTTAAAATGGGAGGAAAGAAAGAGGCTGATCTAGCTGACATGTCTTTGAGTGCTGGGGATAACAAACAGGCTTAGACAAAGAGAGTGTGTCACTCACTTAAATCCTGTAGAGAAGAAAGGAGCAGACAGACAGGCAGCCACGGGAGGAGTGGTAAAATCTGCCTCTACTCTAACAATCATTCATCTCTCTCTTTTCCCTCGCTCTCTAAATCTGTCTCTCTATCTCTTACCTTTCTTTCTCTTTACCTGTTCTCCCTCTCATTTCAGAATCCTCCATCTCTCTCTCCCCTCTCTCTTTCTCCTCTCTCTCTCCATCTCTCTCCCCCCTCTCTCTTTCTCCTCTCTCTCTCCTCTCTCCTCTCTCCTCTCTCTCTCTCTCTCCTCTTTCTCCTCTCTCTCCTCTCTCTCCTCTCTCTCCTCTCTCTCTCCTCTCTCTCCTCTCTCTCCTCTCTCTCTCTCTTCTCTCTCCTCTCTCTCTCTCTTCTCTATCCACTGCTACATTTGACCTTAGTAATACTCATCTCTCTCACATGTATGCACACACACTCCATCTAGTGCTCAGTTTGTATTCAGTGCACATTGCACATGTGCTCTCTCACTATGTGCTGCCAACAGCAGTCATGTTCTGCTCTGTCGTTGGAGACAGTGCCCTCATCTGAGTGTGTGTGTGTGTGTGTGTGTGTGTGTGTGTGTGTGTGTGTGTATGACAGCGTCTAAAGTCTGCTGAGGATTGGCATCTCAGTCTGACAGCGATATCACTACAGCACCCTGTTTGATGCACCAGTTGTACGTCAAGCACAGATAGAACGATAATAGTGTGTGAAGTGTACCGTGTATGTGTGAGTATGTGTGTGTGCACGAGTGTGTGTATTACTAATCTGCTCTGATGTTCTGTTCGAGTTGGGGGGCCTTAAGGTCTTTCTTTATTATCCTGTGATTACAAACGTCGCTTATTTCCCTCTTTCCTTCCTCCATTTTGTCTGAGACAGCTGATTGTTATATCGCTACCTCACAAAGGCCTCTTTGATCCTCAGAGAAATGCTGACAATTCTGTTCACGGTGGAGATGTGGTGCTCGTCTCGGTGTGTCACAGAGCTCCTGCCTGTTGTGTTGTCTGAGGCACCATCAGTCCTGTTCTGTACACCTCGTACTCACAGTCAATGGGGGAAAACACTTGAGTTTATCTGTTTCTTTGTCTATGTAGTAAGGCAAAAGTTTATGTACTTAGGTGACAAACTGAATTCGAATTTGATTATTTTAGAAGTTTTGGGTGACTAGATATTATCCAGTAGGATTTGGTTGGTTTGTTGTGGTTTGGTCAAATTATATCTTTGGATTTGTAGTTAGTGTATAATTCATGGACTTTCTTTGTGTCCAGTTCTGTGTGGTTTGTGTCCAATGGTTAGGTGAATTAGAACTTGTTTGGGGTCCAATTTAGTTAGTCTTGGGTCGATAGATTTAGCTGTCTGGCTGCATACTATTTTATAGTCTGGTTTAGGTTCTAGTTCTGTTTTGTCTGGCATTAGTCAAGTAGTCCACCATGCGCATTAATGTAATGTTAAGTCTTTTTCTTCTCCCCACTCTATTGCCCCACAGGGAAATTATATGGAAATGGAAATGTCAGAGGGAAATTACAGCGTTTTAATTACACCTTGTTACACACTATCCTCCTGCCACAGCCTGCATCTTGATTAGCATAATACAGAGCCAGAAGAAGAAATGGCAGAGATAATACAGAGGAAATACAGAGGGTGTGTCCCAAATGGAACCCTATTGCCTGTATACTGTAGTGCATCAATTTTAACAAGGGTCCTGGTCAAAAGTAGTGCACTATATAGGGAATAGGGTGCCATTTGGGATGCACAGAGAGAATACCCACACAGACGTCGGTTCAACGTCTAGTTTTGATTGACATTTGGTTGAGTTGAAAACAAAAAATAGGTGAAAAGTTGGGTGAAAAAACGATTCAAGAAAAAAAGAAAAATGACTTTTTGCAAATCCAATCAGTTTTCCACATTGATTCAATGTCATCACATATATTTTTTGTGTTGAAATGACGTGGAAACAAAATTTATTCAACCAGTTTTTGCCCAGTGGGTAAGTTGATTATTTTTACTTCTCAGCCCTCCTGCAGACAGCACTGTCATTCCATTTCCATTACGAATATAATATACAATCACACCAACAGATGTTCTTTTTTTAACTCCATTTTCTATCTGCCTTACAGGTATAAATCCAATGTGTTTAAATATATTGATCTATGTGTCTAATTCTTATTTATTTGGTAGGCTCTGCATGACACAGTCATACTGGCCAAACATGTACTTTCTCTGTGTTGAATAGGTGCTACGGATCACTACATGCGTGTGTGTGCACAAGTGTCTGTGGTTTTGTGTGCGTGTTTACTTTTATTTGTCACTTATGGAGATATCTGAGTCTCTAAAAATATTCCCGTAGTCCAGGTGCAGCAAGGATGTTCCCTGGCCCCTACCCATCAGCCCCCTCTCTGTGGCGGTGGCTGGGCTGGCTGGTTGATATCCGTCTAACTGATGTTGGTGGCAGGTAGAGATCCCACTGGGGCCAGTCAATGGGCAGGTGAACACAGGAGCCTTATATTCCCTCTGACAGCCACCAACCGCCACACACACACACAACCCAGGCCCCACTTATTACCACTGACACCACACAAATATGGAAGAGCCGCTAATAATGAAGAAACCCCATGGGAGAGCGGGAGGGAGAGATGGAGAGAGGAAAGTGTGGTTTTATGAGACTGACATACAGGGCTTTCACCACTGCTTTGGGATAAAGGGAAATAATGGGAGTGACAGTCTCTTGAATCTGGGAATTGTATTAAAATACCACTGGGAATTGCAGGTTCTTTGAGATTACATTTTCCCTCATTAGTGTGTCATTCCTTTATATGTGATGGGAGCAGGGTTGGAGGGTAACACTTTTCTATTGCTCGAAGACATCAGTGAAAAACTGTACCAGACATGGTAAGTTAAAACACATATACGTTTAAAGTAAACTGAAGTTAGGAAATCTGCTGCAGCAGAGAGCAGCTAAAGCAGAATAGAAAACAGCACAAACCCATTGTAGATGGATAGTAATGGTAAAAACCCATTGTAGCAGACTAGATAATGGTAAAAAAAAACATTGTAGCTGGATAGTAATGGTAAAAACCCATTGTAGCAGACTAGATAATGGTAAATACCTATTTTAGCAGACTAGAGAATGGTACAAACCCATTGTAGCTGGATAGTAATGGTAAAAACCCATTGTAGCAGACTAGAGTATCGTAAAAACCCATTGTAGCTGGATAGTAATGGTAAAACCCATTGTAGCAGAATAGAAAATGGTATTGAAGCCATTGTAGCTGAATAGTAATGCAAAAACAACAACATTGAAGATGGATGATAATGATAAAAAGCCATTGTAGTTGGATAGAGAATGGTAAAAACTCATTGTGGCAGAATAGATAATGATATTAAAGCCATCGTAGCAGAATAGAGAATGGTATTAAGCCATTGTAGCTGGATAGAGAATGGTATTGAAGACTTTGTAGCTGGATAGAGAATGGTAAAAAGCTATTGTAGCTGGATAGAGAATGGTATTAAAGACAATGTAGCTGGATAGTAATGGTAAAAGCCCATTGTAGCAGACTAGATAATGGTAAAGAGCTATTTTAGCAGACTAGAGAATGGTTCAAACCCATTGTAGCTGGATAGTAATGGTAAAAACCATTGTAGCTGACTAGAGTATCGTAAAAACCCATTGTAGCTGGATAGTAATGGTAAAACCCATTGTAGCAGAATAGATAATGATATTAAAGCCATCGTAGCAGAATAGAGAATGGTATTAAGCCATTGTAGCTGGATAGAGAATGGTATTGAAGACTTTGTAGCTGGATAGAGAATGGTAAAAAGCTATTGTAGCTGGATAGAGAACGGTATTAAAGACAATGTAGCTGGATAGTAATGGTGATAAAGCCATTGTAGCTGGATAGTAATGGTAAAAACCCATTGTAGTGTGAAGGAACATTTTATGTTTGTGCTTTTCTAATAACCAATTTGACTGGGTTCATGCAAGTGACTGATTGATCATGCCTGGAGGAATCCTCACTATCAGTACAATGGCTTGTGAAAGTATTAATCCCCCTTGGAATTGTTCCTATTTTGTTGCCTTACAACCTGGAATTAAAATAGATTTTTGGGGGGTTTGTATCATTTGATTTACACAACATGCCTACCACTTTGAAGATGCAACATATTTTTTATTGTGAAACAAACAAGAAATAAGACAAAAAAACTTGAGTGTGCATAACTATTGAACTCCCTCCAAAGTCAATACTTTGTAGAGCCACCTTTTGCAGCAATTACAGCTGCAAGTCTCTTGGGGTATGTCTCTATAAGCTTGGCACATCTAGCCACTGGGATATTTGCCCATTCTTCAAGGCCAAACTGCTCCAGCTCCTTCAAGTTGGATGGATTCCACTTGTGTACAGCAATCTTTAAGTCATACCACATATTCTCAATTGGATTGAGGTCTGGGCTTTGTCTAGGCCATTCCAAGACATTGAAATGTTTCCCTTTAAACCACTCAAGTGTTGCTTTAGCAGTATGCTTAGGGTCATTGTCCTGCTGGAAGGTGAACCTCCGTCCCAGTCTCAAATCTGAAACAGGTTTCCCTCAAGAATTTCCCTGTATTTAGCGCCATCCATCATTCCTTCAATTCTGACCAGTTTCTCAGTCCCTGCTGATGAAAACATCCCCACAGCATGATGCTGCCAACACCATGCTTCACTGTGGGAATGATGTTCTCGGGGTGATGAGAGGTGTTGGGTTTGTGCCAGACATAGCATTTTCCTTGATGGCCAAAAAGCTCAATTCATCTGACCAGAGTACCTTCTTCCATATGTTTGGGGAGTCTCCCACATGCTTTTTGGCAAACACCAAACATGTTTACTTCTTTTTTACTTTAAGCAATGGCTTTTTTCTGGCCACTCTTCCATAAAGCCCAACTCTGTGGAGTGTACGGCTTAAAGTGGTCCTATGGACAGATACTCCAATCACTGCTCTGGAGCTTTGCAGCTCATTCAGGGTTATCTTTGGTCTCTTTGTTGCCTCTCTGATTAATGCCCTCCTTGCCTGGTCCGTGAGTTTTGGTGGGCGGCCCTCTCTTGGCAGGTTTGTTGTGGTGCCATATTCTTTCCATTTTTTTTATAATAGATGTAATGGTGCTCCGTGGGATGTTCAAAGTTTCTGATACGATCAGACCCAACCCTGATATGTACTTCTACTCAACTTTGTTCCTGACCTGTTTGGAGAGATCCTTGGTCTTCATGGTGCCGCTTGCTTGGTGGTGCCCCTTGCTTAGTGGTGTTGCAGACTCTGGGGCCTTTCAGAACAGGTGTATATATACTGAGATCATGTGACAGATCGTTTGACACTTAGAAGTGGACTTTATTTAACTAATTATGTGACTTTTGAAGGTAATTGGTTGCACCAGATCTTATTTAGGGGCTTCATAGCAAAGGGGGTGAATACATATGCACACACCCCTTTTCCGTTATTTATTAATTTTTTCATTTCACTTCACCAATTTGGACTATTTTGTGTATGTCCATTACATGAAATCCAAATAAAAATCAATTTAAATTACAGGTTGTAATGCAACAAAATAGGAAAAACGCCAAGGGGGATGAATACTTTTGCAAGGCACTGGCCCAGAACATTGCTTTGAGATCCGAAAGGGATATCTCAAGGTCTGAGCTTGGAGAGAAGAAGCCTCGTGAGGTATTGGTCGGTCACATGCATGAACCAAACGTTAAAGATGAATTAATTATGAATAATGAATAATGTATATCATGCAAATATAACTTGTCTGTGTAAGAAGTATATAAGAAATCTAACGGGACTGCCCCGGTGGTGCTCCTGACTGACGTGTACTATGGCGTATTAAGTTTGTTGGAACCTCTCCAGCTTGCTGATAATAAATAATGATTCATTTAGTATTGACATCAGGTGTCCCTGGTGTTGAATTTCCACAACAATTTGGCGATTGATTATGCTTTTGGAGCTTTCCAGTGAGGGTCTGCGAGGAAAGCCAGTGGCGCATTTTATGAAGCTTGAGGGAAATTCCCGTCTGACCTAAAGACGACGAGGACCCGCCCAGACAAGACCCTTACTGCGAGCTGCCCAGGAGGAGACACATCATCCGCAAACAATTGAGGTACACGGCGACTGAATTTCAGTATGTCAGTTTAAATTAATTTGTATACAAATTTAAAATAAAACCAATAAAACTAAACATAAAAAGGTACCACTAGTCTTAAGTAATAGCAGAAGGTGTTATTGAGCACGAGGTGTTATTCTTTATGTAAAGGAAGCGGCAAGTCCATAGAGTCTATAGAGTCTATAGCATTTATGACTACATAGACTACTGAGAATATAGACACTGAGAAACTATAGATACGCAAGACTATAGATACTGTAAAGAGTATAGATACAGTAGAGACTATGGCGACAGACTACTGAGACTATAGACACTGAGAGACTATAGATATGTGAAACTATAGATACTGTAGAGACTATGGCGACTGTAGAGACTATAGAGGAACCGTTGAAGATACATATGACAGAAGAAGGCTAGAGCTAGTCTTATAGAGAAGATTAGTAACGGTACCATGGAAAAGCCCCGCTGACAGCTGTCTGTAGGCATTTATTTGAAGTGTCTACGTGGTGTGCAGCCAAAACTAATAGCAAGAGGTGTTATTAAGCACAAGGTGTTATTTTATATGTATAGGAAGTAGCAGCAAGAGAACCGTTGAAAATACATATGGTGCAAAGGAAGTAACGACAAGAGAATCGTTGAAGATACATATGGTGCATAGGAAGTAACGACAAGAGAATCGTTGAAGATACATATGGTGCATAGGAAGTAACGACAAGAGAATCGTTGAAGATACATATGGTGCATAGGAAGTAACGACAAGAGAATCGTTGAAGATGCACATTAAGTAAAAAGGGAGATTACTGAGTGTGTTTGGGAATAGTACTAAGTGAATGTGGATGTGAGAGTTGTGTGAGTGTGGAAAGGATGTGTTAAACTGATTGAAATGTAGATAGGAAAATGATTTAAATTTGGGTATTAAGCTGATTGAAACTTGGATAATAAGATATATTATTAGTGTTAAGAGATTGCAATTTGGATAATAAGTGGTAAGCTGAGTTCAACAAAGGATTTACATTTGGGATAATAAGAGGATTGAAATGTGTATATTAAGGTGATTGAAATTTGGATAGTAAGAGGTTTGAAATTAGGATATTAAGCTGATTGACATTTAGATAAAAATATGGTTGAAATGTGGATAATAAGCTGATTGAAATTGAGATAATAAGAGATATTATGACTATTAAGTACTGAGTGAATGAGAGCTGTCAGGGGACAAGCTCCGGTGTGAAAGAGGTGTGTGTCTGAATGAATATCCCAACCACTTCTGTGTGAGCTATAATGTTATCTAGGAGTTCTGTCCACCACCGCTGGTCGATCTACAGGTAGTGAGCACTGACAGGAGAAGCCATTGAAAAGTTTGAGAGGGTAACAGCTGAGATGGGTAAGGGTTGTTCGTTGATGCCCCCAGACACTGAGATTTCCTCAAGAACATGAAATGTGTACCTCTCGGGCCGGCTGCGCTGTGATCGTTGCTGGTGGTGTGAATGTGAATACCTAAGTTGATTTATAATGTTATATAGGGATTATGTGTGATGTGAAGATTTGAAAGGAGAGAGTACTATTACAGAATATGCTGTATTAATAGTATAATGGGTTACTAGAGATTTGATAAAGTATCAATGGAAAAAATAATAATAATATACAACTTGCATACCCACACATAGACGTATGTAAGTGGTGTAAAAAGTATTCTGAGAAATGTTCAGAGTGGTCCCTTTATGGATCATTTGATAAAGATAAGGTTAAAGCATTGAACGACTGTCTAAAGGGTCTGGGAAATAAAGTCTCAGACAAAGATTGGCGCATATCCACTTTTGGTAAAGGTACCGGACTTGACTTACCCCTAACTAATAAAACTATAAACGCTTATGAGATTTCCTCCACCCCGGTAATACATTCTGAAACAAAACCATGCCCTGTTAAATAGAACCAATGAATGTTGAACATGTAGAGACTTGTTAACTAAACATAAGGCCCAGTCTCTCCTGTCTCAGGTGCCAGACTTATTATGGAGAGAGCACTCCATCTACAGCGGACTGATAGACAGTGCCAGCCCAGTTATAATACATGTTGATCCCAGAAAGTTTATCTCTTCCCTTCTGAATTTGCTGATGTATTTTATAAATTTGGCGCATTACATGTTAATCTTAAAATAATTGCAGAAAGTGAATATCCAACAGAAATTGGTAATACATGTTAAGAGTAACATTGTTAGGGTAGACTAAAATGAAAACAATGTTTTTAAACTTTACAATAGGAGTAAAAGCAGAACATTGTTTGATAGTGATCCGTGAGTATTAGCAGCAGTGATTGAGAGGGTCTTCCTATTTGGGAAGAAAAAGTCCTAGCTGAAGGAAACAGATATGGAGACTAGTGAAAGTAACAAAGTGAAACGTAATATTAGTGGCTTTCAGATAGCACTCTAATAATGCAATGTCTTACTAATTTGAAGAAGTAAAGGTTTCAATACAAGGTCACATGATGAACAGAGAGATTGAGCCTCGGGACTGATTATATTAGAGCAGAGTTTCCCAAACTCGGTCCTCAGGACCCCAAGGGCTTCACGTTTTGTTTTTTGCCCTAGTACTACACAGCTAATTCAAATAATAAACGAATCATCAAGCTTTGATAATTCGAATCAGCTGTGTAGTGTTAGCGAAAAAAACAAAATGTGCACCCCTTGGGTTCCCGAGGACCAAGTTTGGGAAATGCTGTATTAGAGGATGCCATCTGGTATTTGGGTTAGAGATAAGCTTCCTGTGGACAAATAGATAAACCGCCAGTGAAAATGAGTGTCACTCACTGAACTTAAACAGGCTGTAAGGGACGCAGTGGGACATTTGGACAGATGTATGAATAATTGAAAAATAGACGTTTTTGACCATTTCCAATTATTAATTACTCAATTCTGTAGTTTGGGTAAAACCAGTGATTTAAGAAAGAAGGTAATGTCATCTAAAACAATAAGCTGTTTCAATTACGTGGAACTGTGTCCAAAATTGCATACAGTGCATTCGGTAAGTATTCAGACCCCTTCACATTTTCCACATTTTGTTTTATGTTGCAGCCTTATTCTAAAATTGATTAAAAAAATAAAATCCTCATCAATCTACACACAATACCCCATAATGACAAAGCGAAAACAGGTTTTTAGAAATGTTTGCAAATGTATTAAAAATAAAAAAACAGAAATACCTTATTTACATTAGTATTCAGACCCTTTGCTATGAGACTCAAAATTGAGCTCAAACAAGATTCTCTGGTCTGATGAAACCAAGATTGAACTATTTGGCCTGAATGCCAAGTGTCATGTCTGGAGGAAACCTGGCACCATCCCTACGGTGAAGCATGGTGGGGATGTTTTTCAGCGGCGGGGACTGGGAGACTAGTCAGGATCGAGGGAAAGATTAAAGTTGCAAAGTACAGAGAGATCCTTGATGAAAACCTGCTCCAGAGCACTCAGGACCTCAGACTGGGGCGATGGTTCACCTTCCAACAGGACAACAACCCTAAGCACACAGCCAAGACAACGCGGGAGTGGCTTCACGACAAGTCTCTGAATGTCCTTGAGTGGCCCAGCCAGAGCCTGGACTTGAACCCGATCTAACGTCTCTGGAGAGACCTGAAAATAGCTGTGCTGCGACGCTCCCCATCCAACCTGACAGAGCTTGAAAGGATCTGCAGAGAAGAATGGGAGAAACAACCCAAATGCAGCTGTGCCAAGCATGTAACGTCATACCCAAGAAGACTCTAGGCTGTAATCGCTGCCAAAGGTGCTTCAACAAAGTACTGAGTAAAGGGTCTGAATACTTATGTAAATGTGATATTTCAGTTTTTTAATAATTTTGCAAAAATGTCTGAAAACCTGTTTTTGCTTTCTCATTGTGGGGTATTGTTCAGATTGATGAGGGAATAAAAACATTTAATCAATTTTAGAATAAGGCTGTAACGTAACAAAATGTGGAAAAAGTCAAGGGGTCTGAATACTTTCCGAATGCACTGTAGATCCAAGTACATGTTTTTAGTACCGAATATTGAGCTGATAAGCCAGCACCAACTTTTTGAAGGACCTAGCAGATTTGTTAAAAAACTGATTTTTATATTTTGGCTAGTTGATGTCACAGGGACAGTCAGTACAGGACATATGTCAATGCAACAGGTCAAAATGATAAGATTACAAGAAAGGGGCTCTGGGATTGTTTACTTTAAGAGTGAAGGGTTTGAAAGGCTTAAGTGTCTGGTTTCATGTGTTGATTTTGCTTACTTTAATAGAAGTATAGAACCTCCTTTTTATAGAAGGTATAATCTAATGCATACCTTAAAATGTTACGATAATTATCACAGAGTGATAAGAGGAGGGAATGTCAAGGAAAATTGTATATTTGTGCTTTTCTAATAACCAATTTGACTGAGTTCATGCAAGTGACTGATTGATCGTGCCTGGGAGAAATCCTCACTATTACTTTGAGAACCGAAAGTGGTATCTCAGTTTCAAGGACTCAGCTTGGAGAGAAGAAGCCTCATGAGGTATTGGTCGGTCATGATGAATAATGAATAATGGAACTGCCCCGGTGGAGCTCCCGACCGACGTGTACTATGGTGCATTAAGTTTGTTGGAACCTCTCCAGCTTGCTGATAATAAATAATTATTTATTTAATATTGACTTCAGGTGTCACTGCTGTTGAATTTCCATGACAGTAGCTGGATAAAGAATGGGTCAAATGCATTGTAGCTGGTGTAGTTGAAGCACATCAAGGTATTGTCTGCAGGAGGAAGACAGCATGCTGTCTGGGAGAGACACTTGGCCCCTTATTCATAACCAACCCCTGCTATTAAATGAGGTTCTTTGCCTGGGTGCTTTCTCTTCCACCCCCTCTGTCACACTCCCTCTCTTGTGTTTTTGCTACCTCTAACTATCTTTCTTGTGTTTTTGCTCTCTCTCTTCCTTCCTCTTTCTCTCACATGCTCTTTCTTTCTCTCTCTCCCTCTTCAGTTCCCCACTCTCTCTCACTCACACTCTCTCTCTTTCTCTTTGTCTCACTCTCATTCTTTCTCTCTTTGTTTCAATCTCTCTCGTTCTCTCTCTTTTCCCCCTCTCTCTCTCTCTCTCTCTCTCTCTCTCTCTCTCTCTCTCTCTCTCTCTCTCTCTCTCTCTCTCTCTCTCTCTCTCTCTCTCTCTCTCTCTCTCTCTCTCTCTCTCTCTCTCTCTCTCTCTCTCTCTCTCTTGCTCTCTGTCTCTCTCTCGTTCTCTCTCTCTTTCTCTCTCTCTGTCTGCTTCCTTTCCTTAGATAACAGGCTCTGTGATAATTTAAATCACCCAAACCTTTCTCTTCTAGACAGTCTGACAGCCTCTGCCCCGCACCTCCCTCTCTTCACAAACACACTGCCATCCAAACTCCATCAACCAGTTTACATGGGGGCTCAAAATAAGTCCGTTTCACATTTCCCTCCGAAGATATGGGATACTGACGGTGCCCGAATGGCTGCTAAAATTCCAGCCCGAGGCCACGTCTGTGCTGTAGAAACAAAACACTAAGTGTTCAAATGTGTGATGAAAAACAAATGTGACACGTCCAGAATGGTGTATTTGCACAAATGAATGTTGTTTTGTCAGCAACAGCAAATCCTACATTTCCATTCTATTGGTAATGTGTAGCAGTGAATTTATGTCACCACTTTCCCCTGAAGGTTGACAGGTGCTGACTACAGTCTTTGGGAAATGTCAACATAACAGACTGAGGGCAAGATGTCTGTCATCAACTTCAGTAGCCTCCAGTGTTTATCAGAGCGTAGTAAGGGCCAAGATGTTGAGCTGGTAGCTGGGCCAATGCCACGCACTGTCCAGGATCCATGACTAATGTCACACACTGTCCAGGATCCATGACTAATATCACGCACTACACATGAACACACACACAGGCACACACACACTAATGACACACTACACATGAACACACACAGGCACACACACACTTATGACACACTACACATGAACACACACAGGCACACACACACACTAATGACACACTACACATTAACACAAACAGGCACGCACACACTAATGACACACTACACATTAACACACACAGGCACACACACACTAATGACACACTGCACATTAACACACTCAGGCACACACACACTAATGACACACTATACATTAACACACACAGGTATACAAAAACTAATGACACACTACACATGAACCTCATAGTAATGTCACACACTACACTACTTCACACTCACACTAGGACTTAGCTGAACACACAGCCACCCCTCTCACACACACACACACACACACACTTAGCCCAGAGCCCTCAGCCCATAGAGACAGATATGTGTGTCAGTGAGACACAGAAACAGAGCCATGGGGGGATGATGTGTGTACAACCTCTTCAACATTCAACCATAACTCTGGCAAGCTTTACGAGTCTCACAAACACTTCAAGCCGACACATAAGGCTTTTGAGCTGGTATCTTTGTGCACAGAGCCACCGTACCTCTCTCTGCTGCATCTTGTAAACCAGCAGTTTCTACACACACACACACAAACCCACACAAAGAGATTCAGTACACAAACTAACACAGAGACAGAGTCAAAACAGCAGTGTTGGTCCCATGTTTCATGAGCTGAAATAAAAGAGCCCAGAAATGTTCCATATGCACAAAAAGCTTATTTCTCTGCACAAATTTGTTTACATCCCTGTTAGTGAGCATTTATCCTTTGCCAAGATAATCCATCTACCTGACAGGTGAGGCATATCTGTCACGACTTCCGCCGAGGCTGCCCCCCCTCCTGGTTCGGGCAGGCTTCGGCGTTCGTCGTCACCGGAGTACTAGCTACTGCCGATCCCATTCTCATCACTCCACTTGTCATGTCTTGTCAATCACACACACCTGGTGCTCATTCCCCTAATTAGTATGTGTATAAGTGTTCCCTCTGTTCCCCTTGTCTTTGTGAGTGATTGTTTTGTTGTGAGAGCGTGTAGCTCGGTTGAGCTACATTTCACTGTGTTATTGCCAAGGTGGATGTTTTCCCTTGAACAGTTTTGTTTGACGCTTGGGGCGTTTGATTTATGCAAACGGATTAAACTCTGGACTTCGGTATTTTACCTCCTGCGCCTGACTCATTCTTTCACACCTCGTCAGAATATCAAGAAGCTGATTAAACAGTATTATCATTACACAGGTGCACCTGCTGGGGACATTAAAAGGCCGCTCTAAAATGTGCAGTTTTGTCACACAACACAATGCCACAGAAGTCTCAAGTTCAGAGGGAGAGTGCAATTAGCATGCTGACTGCAGGAATGTCCACCAGAACTGTTGGCAGTACGTCCAACCGGCCTCACTACTTCAGATCACGTGTAACCATGCCAGCCCAGGACCTCCACATCCGGCTTCTTTACCTGCGGGATCATCTGAGACCAGCCACCCGGACAGCTGATGAAACTGAGGAGTATTTCTGTCTGTAATAAAGCCCTTTTGTGGGGAAAAACTCATTCTGACTGGCTGCGCCTGGCTCCCCAGTGGGTGGGCCTGGCTCCCAAGTGGGTGGGCCTATGCCCTCCAAGGCCCACCCATGGCTGTGCCCCTGCCGAATCATTTGAAATCCAGAGATTAGGGCCTAATGAATGTACAGTGGGGGAAAAAAAGTATTTAGTCAGCCACCAATTGTGCAAGTTCTCCCACTTAAAAAGATGAGAGAGGCCTGTAATTTTCATCATAGGTACACGTCAACTATGACAGACAAAATGAGAAAAAAAAAATCAGAAAATCACATTGTAGGATTTCTTATGAATTTATTTGCAAATTATGGTGGAAAATAAGTATTTGGTCAATAACAAAAGTTTCTCAATACTTTGTTATATACCCTTTGTTGGCAATGACACAGGTCAAACGTTTTCTGTAAGTCTTCATAAGCTTTTCACACACTGTTGCTGGTATTTTGGCCCATTCCTCCATGCAGATCTCCTCTAGAGCAGTGATGTTTTGGGGCTGTCGCTGGGCAACACGGACTTTCAACTCCCTCCAAAGATGTTCTATGGGGTTGAGATCTGGAGACTGGCTAGGCCACTCCAGGACCTTGAAATGCTTCTTACGAAGCCACTCCTTCGTTGCCCGGGCGGTGTGTTTGGGATCATTGTCATGCTGAAAGACCCAGCCACGTTTCATCTTCAATGCCCTTGCTGATGGAAGGAGGTTTTCACTCAAAATCTCACGATACATGGCCCCATTCATTCTTTCCTTTACACGGATCAGTCGTCCTGGTCCCTTTGCAGAAAAACAGCCCCAAAGCATGATGTTTCCACCCCCATGCTTCACAGTAGGTATGGTGTTCTTTTGATGCAACTCAGCATTCTTTGTCCTTCAAACACGACGAGTTGAGTTTTTACCAAAAAGTTCTATTTTGGTTTCATCTGACCATATGACATTCTCCCAATCCTCTTCTGGAACTTCAGACGGGCCTGGACATGTACTGGCTTAAGCAGGGGGACACGTCTGGCACTGCAGGATTTGAGTCCCTGGCGGCATAGTGTGTTACTGATGGTAGGTTTTGTTACTTTGGTCCCAGCTCTCTGCAGGTCATTCACTAGGTCCCCCCGTGTGGTTCTGGGATTTTTGCTCACCGTTCTTGTGATCATTTTGACCCCACGGGGTGAGATCTTGCGTGGAGCCCCAGATCGAGGGAGATTATCAGTGGTCTTGTATGTCTTCCATTTCCTAATAATTGCTCCCACAGTTGATTTCTTCAAACCAAGCTGCTTACCTATTGCAGATTCAGTCTTCCCAGCCTGGTGCAGGTCTACAATTTTGTTTCTGGTGTCCTTTGACAGCTCTTTGGTCTTGGCCATAGTGGAGTTTGGAGTGTGACTGTTTGAGGTTGTGGACAGGTGTCTTTTATACTGATAATAAGTTCAAACAGGTGCCATTAATACAGATAACGAGTGGAGGACAGAGGAGCCTCTTAAAGAAGAAGTTACAGGTCTGTGAGAGCCAGAAATCTTGCTTGTTTGTAGGTGACCAAATACTTATTTTCCACCATAATTTGCAAATAAATTCATTAAAAATCCTACAATGTGATTTTCTGGATTTTTTTTTCTCATTTTGTCTGTCATTGTCTGACGTGTACCTATGATGAAAATTACAGGCCTCTCTCATCTTTTTAAGTGGGAGAACTTGCACAATTGGTGGCTGACTAAATACTTTTTTTCCCACTGTATTTCAATTGACTGATTTGCTTATATGAACTGTAACTCAGTAAAATCGTTGAAATTCTTGCATGTTGCGTTTATATTTTTGTTCAGTATAATTACAAGCTTCAATTAACACACAAGTGTATTCAGGTACTCTGCTGTGAGATCTCTCCCAGGTATTCTTCATGTTGTGGTATTAAGCCACGCTTTGTGATAACAAAGTCTCTCAGCATGGTGAAGTACCATTTCCTTTGTTTTGTGTTTAGTTCTTCACCACCTCTGGGAAATAAGACTAATTGGGGTTTTAATTGTTCCGTTCTAGATTGTTCTAGATTGTGGTGTTGATGCTAATCAGAATGAAATAGCGACTGGGGATGAAAAAGCATGAAGAAACTAGTTCTACTTTTTAATCTTGTTTTAATGTATCTTTTACTTCTGTTTTCTTTAATTCTTTCAGGTTGTCCACATACTGAACGCTAGCTAGTTGATAAGACATGAGAGCAAGATATAAACTGTTTTAGAAGGAAAGGTACAGGAAAATGTAATCTATGTGATTGGAATAGAGAGAATATACTCTCCCTTGCTTTTGCTATAATTCATGACAAGTTTAGAGGTCATGATCATGCAAATGTTCCTCTTCTTTCCTTATTTTTCCCTTCCCCAATGTCTGCATGCATAACCTTCCCTCTCACAGAAAATCTGGGTTTTCTGTCCAATGTATTCTGTTTGATGGCTTTCATCGCTCATTTAGCTTGTAAAAAGCCTCTCCCTTCATTACAGACTATTGTTATTCACATTTCTACACACTGTGATTTTCAAATCATTACTGAATAAACGATGGAATAAAGATTGAACACAGTAAATTAGGCTCACGCCTAATTGATTATGAGTAACATTAGGATATATATCCATTCATAGCAAAGGACCCAGCTAGCACATAACGTTCTGAGAACCATATGTTTCTTGGAGCTTGGTGAGAGCATGGTTGTCCTATGGTTATTTTGCATACAACCTTCCCACAACACTCTGGGAATGGTGCAGGATAGTTGCTTGGCTTTGGAACATTCTCAGCACATTTAAGTTACTTGACAAAATAACGTTATTGTCTTGGTAATTCCTTACTTTAACAGAACGTTTCCTACAATGTCAAACATGGTTACATTTAATTTTTGGAACAGCATTCTTCTGTGAGAATTTCAGTACTTCAGCATAACGTTTCCTACAGGTTTCCTCATGGTACTATTTAAAGTAATGTTCTCAGAACGTTCAGAGAACATTAAAAAACAACATGCTTCTATGGGAATTTCAGTACTTCAGCATAACGTTTTCTGCAGATTTCCTCATGGCTCTATTCAAAGTAATGTTCTCAGAACATTAAGAAAACTTTCCAGAACAACCACAAGAAAACATTAGTAAAATTCAAAGAACGTTCTAAGAATGTTATTTAAAAACATACTGTATACATTCCGTTCTCAGCATCAACAAACCTCTCTCTATCCTCTATCTTATGAAGTGTGTTCAGGTTTGTTGGCCGCGCCTACTAATTGGCTACACCTGATCTTAATGAGTGCTTGTTTCCTTTTAAATTAGGTCTATTGGCATGCTATCTCCATCCTGGTGGCACAGTGGACTAATTTCATGGATAGAGAACAGAAGATTATAGGTTCGAATCTCACTGATGATGTACCACAATAGAAAATAAATGTGTTTGCATTATTAATGCCTATGCAAAATAATGTCCATGTGTCCTATCTGTGCTTGGAGTTCAAAACGGTTAATGCAAACTAAGCTAGCATTGTTATTAAAAGTCTTATTGAAACATTCAGTGAAACTTTTGAGGAAGTCATTAAAAAACCTCCAAATATCATTTCCATTCTCGGAACGTTAATAAAACCTACCAGGAAAACTTTCAGGGAACCATAGTAAAACATTCTCAGAACTTCCCATAAACCTAAAAGTTAATGTTCCCAGTACAGGCAAAATGTTCACTTCCTTTCACATATATATTTTTTCTATTTCACCGGTCAGGAAACTTATGGCTTCATTCCCAGAACCAATGGGAAACCAAAAACAGATACACTGCCCCTTCATAGAGTATCATCCAAACACACACACACACACACACACTCTGCCCCTTCACGGAGTATCTTCCAAAATGTATGAAGGCAACAGCAGTCAGATTATATACCTCTCTTCTCACCACGCCCCAAACTCTCCCAAAGTTACTGCCCCCGGCCGGGGCCACACTACAGAGATCACACAGACTCAGAAAGATTGGATGGGAGAAATAGAGGGAAAAGTTTACATGACCTTGGGTCAGGGGAGGGTTGGAGATGGTTTTTCATTTAATGAATATACCAATGCTGTAGGATGAAGGGAGGACATCTCTCTCATTCTTTCTCTTTCCTCTCTCTTTCTACAGTATATTGTTCTCTCTTTCTCTTGCTCTTTCTCTTGTTCTCTCTTTCCTCTCTCTTTCTCTCTCTCTTGCTATTTCTCTAGTTCTCTCTCACTTGCTCTCTCTATTTTCTCTTTCTCTCTTTCTCTCACTTGCTCCCTCTCCTCTCTCCCTCCCTCCTTCCTGCCTACCTGGTAGGGCAGCTTTTCTACATCAGGTTATTGACCCCTAAAGAGAACAATACATCAGTCAAACAGTCAACTGCTCTGTTATGAATTCCACTCATTCAAATAGGGCCCGATTCCGATGTAGGAAATGATGCCTTTCTTACACACACCTTTCCTATGCACTTTTCAGTAGTTGGTATTCAGACGTATCTTATGCAGGTGCGTAACGGGCTTTACAGGGGTGGTTCCAATGCGCGCGCGGAATAAATGTAATTCAGCTGCTGAAAACCCTGCCACTTGCTGGCCAACAGATTTTCTCGTGGTGTTTTCATTCAATAGGGTTTTCAGAACATTTATCTTAAGCCATTCCTTTAAATACGGTATACCTTTTAGTTAGAATTTTGTCCACAGACTCACTAGAATATATCAAGAGAACGGGTTCCGAATATTAGGGATCATGAAAGAACGCTATCAAAATATAAGCATATTTATCTCTGTTTCAGCACCAATTGGTAGATAAAAAAATACTCTGATATTGTAGATTATTTAGGGTTAGGAAAGTATTTATGAATAATAAAAAACTGGTTAGGTGAGCCTTTACGTATGAAAGAAAGAAAACGGTGGTTTGATTCTTTCTGATTCTATTGCCTGCACTAACCATGGAACTGTTGGATGGCATACCAGTCGAGGTATACCAAACCTTTTTTGATATACTCAGAGGACCGTTATTAGCATGTAAATGGTAGATTATCAGACACTCAAGAAGAAGGTCTGATTTCATTATTACTGAAACAGGATACAAGTGTAAAATATAAAGATCCAGTCCATAAAAAAAATTGGAGGCCCCTTACACTTCAGTGTTGTGATGCAAAAATTCTAGCAAAATGTATAGCGCATAGAATTAAAAAGGTATTGTCGGACATGATTCATTCTAATCAGACAGGTTTTTTACATGGACGATACATTGGAGATAATATAAGGCTGGAAACAATAGAACACTATGGAAAATCTGGGAAACCAGGCCTGCTATTCATAGCAGACTTCGAAAAGGCATTTGATAAAGTACGACTGGGGTTTATATATAAATGCCTGGAGCATTTCAATTTTGGAGAATCTCTTATAAAATGGGTTAAAATCATGTATAGTAACCCTTGGTGTAAAATAGTAAATAATGGCTATTTCTCCGAAAGTTTTAAACTGTCAAGAGGAGTGAAACAAGGTTGTCCACTATCGGCATATCTAATTATTGTGGCCATCGAGATGTTAGCTATTAAAATCAGATCCAACAATAACATCAAGGGATTAGAAATCCAGGGCTTAAAAACAAAGGTGTCTTTGTACGCTGATGATTAATGTTTTCTTATAAATCCACAACTTGATTCCCTCCACAGCCTCATAGAGGATCTAGATACATTTTCTAACCTCTCTGGATAACAACCAAATTATGATAAATGTACTATATTACATATTGGATCACTAAAAAATAGAATTTTTACATGACCATGTAGTTTACCAATAAAATGGTCTGATGGTGATGTGGATATACTCGGAATACATATCTCAATTTGTGGAAAAATCACCCTGATTAACTCTTTAGTATTATCCCAGTTTACCTATTTGCTTATGGTCTTGCCTACGCCTAGCGAACAGTTTTTTAAATTATATGTGAAAAATATATTCCATTTTATTTGGAATGGCAAGCCAGACAAAATTAAACGGGCCTATTTATATAATGAATATGATTTCGGAGGACAGAAATTATTAAATATTAAAGCATTAGACCTATCACTAAAAGCTTCAGTCATACAACAGTTATACTTAAATCCGAACGGGTTCTCTAGCAAATTAGTAAGATTGTCTTGCTTGGGACCTTGCGGGTGCTGCAGGATTTCAGTCCTTCACGGCGTAGTGTGTTACCAATTGTTTTCTTGGTGAATATGGTCCCAGCTGCCTTGAGATCATTGACAAGATCCTCCCGCGTAGTTCTGGGCTGTTTCCTCAATGTTCTCATGATCATTGCAACTCCACGAGGTGAGATCTTGCATGGAGCCCCAGGCCGAGGGAGACAGTTATTTTGTGTTTCTTCCATTTGCGAATAATCGCACCAACTGTTGTCACCTTCTCACCAAGCTGCTTGGCGATGGTCTTGTAGCTCATTCCTGCCTTGTGTAGGTCTACAATCTTGTCCCTGACATCCCTGGAGAGCTCTTTGGTCTGGGCCACGGTGGAGAGTTTGGAATCTGATTGATTGATTGCTTCTGTGGACAGGTGTCTTTTATACAGGTAACAAGCTGAGATTAGGAGCACTCCCTTTAAGAGTGTGCTCCTAATCTCACTCGTTACCTGTATAAAAGACACCTGGGAGCCAGAAATCTTTCTGATTGAGAGGGGGTCAAATACTTATTTCCCTCATTAAAATGCAAATCAATTTATAACATTTTTTACATGCATTTTTCTGGATTTTTGTTGTTGTTATTCTGTCTCTCACTGTTCAAATAAACCTACCATTAAAATTATAGACTGATCATTTCTTTGTCAGTGGGCAAACGTACAAAATCAGCAGGGGATCAAATACTTTTTTCCCTCACTGTATATATATATATATATATATATATACAGTGGGGAGAACAAGTATTTGATACACTGCCGATTTTGCAGGTTTTCCTACTTACAAAGCATGTAGAGGTCTGTAATTTTTATCATAGGTACACTTCAACTGTGAGAGATGGAATCTAAAATCCAGAAAATCACATTGTATGATTTGTAAGTAATTAATTTGCATGTTATTGCATGACATAAGTATTTGATCACCTACCAACCAGTAAGAATTCCGGCTCTCACAGACCTGTTAGTTTTTCTTTAAGAAGCCCTCCTGTTCTCCACTCATTACCTGTATTAACTGCACCTGTTTGAACTCGTTACCTGTATAAAAGATACCTGTCCACACACTCAATCAAACAGACTCCAACCTCTCCACAATGGCCAAAACCAGAGAGCTGTGTAAGGACATCAGGGATACAATTGTAGACCTGCACAAGGCTGGGATGGGCTACAGGACAATAGGCAAGCAGCTTGGTGAGAAGGCAACAACTGTTGGCGCAATTATTAGAAAATGGAAGAAGTTCAAGATGACGGTCAATCACCCTCGGTCTGGGGCTCCATGCAAGATCTCACCTCGTGGGGCATCAATGATCATGAGGAAGGTGAGGGATCAGCCCAGAACTACACGGCAGGACCTGGTCAATGACCTGAAGAGAGCTGGGACCACAATCTCAAAGAAAACCATTAGTAACACACTACGCCGTCATGGATTAAAATCCTGCAGCGCACGCAAGGTCCCCCTGCTCAAGCCAGCGCATGTCCAGGCCCGTCTGAAGTTTGCCAATGACCATCTGGATGATCCAGAGGAGGAATGGGAGAAGGTCATGTGGTCTGATGAGACAAAAATTGAGCTTTTTGGTCTAAACTCCACTCGCCATGTTTGGAGGAAGAAGAAGGATGAGTACAACCGCAAGAACACCATCCCAACCGTGAATCATGGAGGTGGAAACATCATTCTCTGGGGATGCTTTTCTGCAAAGGGGACAGGACGACTGCACCGTATTGAAGGGAGGATGGATGGGGCCATGTATCTCGAGATCTTGGCCAACAACCTCCTTCCCTCAGTAAGAGCATTGAAGATGGGTCGTGGCTGTGTCTTCCAGCATGACAACGACCCGAAACACACAGCCAGGGCAACTAAGGAGTAAGAAGCATCTCAAGGTCCTGGAGTGGCCTAGCCAGTCTCCAGACCTGAACCCAATAGAAAATCTTTGGAGGGAGCTGAAAGTCCGTATTGCCCAGCGACAGCCCCGAAACCTGAAGAATCTGGAGAAGGTCTGTATGGAGGAGTGGGCCAAAATCTCTGCTGCAGTGTGTGCAAACCTGGTCAAGACCTACAGGAAACTTATTACCTCTGTAATTGCAAACAAAGGTTTCTGTACCAAATATTAAGTTCTGCTTTTCTGATGTATCAAATACTTATGTCATGCAAGAAAATGCAAATTAATTACTTAAAAATCATACGATGTGATTTTCTGGATTTTTGATAAAAATTACAGACCTCTACATGCTTTGTAAGTAGGAAAACCTGCAAAATCGGCAGTGTATCAAATACTTGTTCTCCCCACTGTATATATACACTGCTCAAAAAAATTAAGGGAACACTTAAACAACACAATGTAACTCCAAGTCAATCACACTTCTGTGAAATCAAACTGTCCACTTAGGAAGCAACACTGATTGACAATACATTTCACATGCTGTTGTGCAAATGGAATAGACAACAGGTTGAAATTATAGGCAATTAGCAAGACACCCCCAATAAAGGACTGGTTTTGCAGGTGGTGACCACAGACCACTTCTCAGTTCCTATGCTTCCTGGCTGATGTTTTGGTCACTTTTGAATGCTGGCGGTGCTTTCACTCTAGTGGTAGCATGAGACGGAGTCTACAACCCACACAAGTGGCTCAGGTAGTGCAGCTCATCCAGGATGGCACATCAATGCGAGCTGTGGCAAGAAGGTGTGCTGTGTCTGTCAGTGTAGTGTCCAGAGCATGGAGGCGCTACCAGGAGACAGGCCAGTACATCAGGAGACGTGGAGGAGGCCGTAGGAGGGCAACAACCCAGCGCAGGACTGCTACCTCCGCCTTTGTGCAAGGAGGAGCAGGAGGAGCACTGCCAGAGCCCTGCAAAATGATCTCCAGCAGGCCACCAATGTGCATGTGTCTGCTCAAACGGTCAGAAACAGACTCCATGAGGGTGGTATGAGGGCCCGACGTCCACAGGTGGGGGTTGTGCTTACAGCCCAACACCGTGCAGGACGTTTGGCATTTGCCAGAGAACACCAAGATTGGCAAATTCGCCACTGGCGCCCTGTGCTCTTCACAGATGAAAGCAGGTTCACACTGAGCACATGTGACAGAGTCTGGAGACGCTGTGGAGAACGTTCTGCTGCCTGCAACATCCTGCAGCATGACCGGTTTGGCGGTGGGTCAGTCATGGTGTGGGGTGGCATTTATTTGGGGGGCCGCACAGCCCTCCATGTGCTCGCCAGAGGTAGCCTGACTGCCATTAGGTACCGAGATGAGATCCTCAGACCCCTTGTGAGACCATATGCTGGTGCGGTTGGCACTGGGTTCCTCCTAATGCAAGACAATGCTATACCTCATGTGGCTGGAGTGTGTCAGCAGTTCCTGCAAGAGAATGCATTGATGCTATGGACTGGCCCGCCCGTTCCCCAGACCTGAATCCAATTGAGCACATCTGGGACATCATGTCTCGCTCCATCCACCAACGCCACGTTGCACCACAGACTGTCCAGGAGTTGGCGTGGCTTTAGTCCAGGTCTGGGAGGAGATCCCTCAGGAGACCATCCGCCACCTCATCAGGAGCATGCCCAGGCGTTGTAGGGAGGTCATACAGGCACGTGGAGGCCACACACACTACTGAGCCTCATTTTGACTTGTTTTAAGGACATTACATCAAAGTTGGATCAGCCTGTAGTGTGGATTTCCACTTTAATTTTGAGGGTGACTCCAAATCCAGACCTCCATGGGTTGATAAATTTGATTTCCATTGATAATTTTTGTGTGATTTTGTTGTCAGCACATTCAACTATGTAAAGAAAAAAGTATTTAATAAGATTATTTCCTTCATTCAGATCTAGGATGTGTTATTTTAGTGTTCCCTTAATTTTTTTGAGCAGTGTATATATATTTGCGAGAAAAAAACAACATATGTGGGATTGAAAGTGATGCAGACAATTACATTGATGGAAGTTACAATCTATCTGCAATATTAAAGCTGATCTACCCCCTAAAAAAAAAAAAAAACATGGAACTGTGTGAAGCCAAGTATTGCGCCATGTGTCGGGTTCAAACTGTTAGGCTTGTTCTGTGCTCTGCTCCATAACTATTTAATTAGCTTACATGTATTTTATATTTTATCAACTATTACCAATGATCCTCAGCAACAACCACATGTTGAGTGTAAGTGGGCAAATATTGAGTGTAAGCGGGAGGCGTAATGGCGTTTACAGAGGAAGCAAATGAAGGTAAACAAAACAATGGAATGAAATGGAATGATAATGTAGGCTATACCAACTGAAGGGAACTAACAGTAAATTGGCAGTTGAATAGTGTGGTTATTAGGCCTACTGACGGTCGATACTGATAGTGGCTAATATTTAACATGATAGAAATAGGAAACAGAAAAAGTCGGGGTAGCCTATAATGAAGATATTTGAGACTGCCCATTCCTGCAAGATAAAAGGCTGTACAATTTAAATTCTGCATAATGGCACAGCATTTCATGAACTTTACTGTGGGAAAGTTGATATGTTGAAATGCTTTAGTTTGCTGCCATATGACTGCCATATGTGACAGACCGGCACGATTCGGTCTTATGTAGCAAAATTTGAAATTGTGTTTTTTACATTGGATAAAAGTAGAGACTCAGAGCTAGAAAATGGTATATCATACACTACAGTTGAGGAACAATGGGAAAGTAATTCTGCTTTGAAAGTTGATAAACTTGTAACCTCACTTTTGAGAAAATGGCAGTTGAATGTTTTGGTAAACCTACTGGAGAGCTCGTCTTTGTCTACACCTATTCGGCATCGTTCACACCCTCTTAAGCCTAAGCCCCGCCCATCTCTTCAAGGATTCACATGTGAGGCCATGTACTAAACAACCAAAGATTTCAAGACTAAAGGCTGGTTTATACTACGGGTGTATTCATAAACTCAGAGTGTTGTCAGATTGATAAATCTGGACGCTCTGGCCGAGGAGTAGGGTTGATCCAAGCGTTCTGAGCTAACAACAGCAGTCAATCTCCCAAGCTAACTGGCTAACGTTTTCTAGCTTGCTAGCTACTTCCAGACACATGAGAGAACAGCTCATTCTGACCATTTTTTGACTGTAACTCAAATCAAATCAAATCTAATTTTATTGGTCACATGCGCCGAATACAACAGGTGCAGACATTACAGTGAAATGCTTACTTACAGCCCTTAACCAACAGTGCATTTATTTTAAACAAAAAAGTAAAAATAAAACAACAACAACAACAACAAAAAAGTGTTGAGAAAAAAAAGAGCAGAAGTAAAATAAAGTGACAGTAGGGAGGCTATATATACAGGGGGGTACCGTTGCAGAGTCAATGTGCGGGGGCACCGGCTAGTTGAGGTAGTTGAGGTAATATGTACATGTGGGTAGAGTTAAAGTGACTATGCATAAATACTTAACAGAGTAGCAGCAGCGTAAAAAGGATGGGGTGGGGGGGCAGTGCAAATAGTCCGGGTAGCCATGATTAGCTGTTCAGGAGTCTTATGGCTTGGGGGTAGAAGCTGTTGAGAAGTCTTTTGGACCTAGACTTGGCACTCCGGTACCGCTTGCCGTGCGGTAGCAGAGAGAACAGTCTATGACTAGGGTGGCTGGAGTGCTGCTGGAAACAATTTAATTATGCTTTTTTGCCGATGTTTACTGACACTGGCCATATTCAACGAGTGTTGAGCGTTTGTAAATTCGTCAGATATTCTGCGCTCTGGCATACTCAGACGAGAGTGCTCTGATATCGGAGTAGATAGCCAGAGCGAATTTACCAGCTACGTCTATTGACAGTTGTCGAAGTGACATCATGAACATTCTATTGAAATGGGTACTTGCATAATGGAGTCTTTTGTTTAGACATGTAGCTAGCTAGCTAAACAATGAACAATAATCCCAACTCATAACATTACTACCCTGCATGAATCTGCAGGTAGCTAACCAACCAGGTTCAATGTTAGCTAGATGACATTAGGCTATAACTAGCAATGCAAATGGCTCTGAGATACAAATAATATTACTACACAGATCATACACGTAGAGACGGCACGCTCAAGAGTTTTGGAGAGAAAAGAAAGAAGGGATACTGGTCTGTAGTTGTTGACATCGGAGGGATCTAGTGTAGGTTTTTTGAGGAGGGGTGCAACTCTCGCTCTCTTGAAGACGGAAGGGACATGGCCAGCGGTCAAGGATGAGTTGATGAGCGAGGTGAGGTAAGGGAGAAGGTCTCCGGAAATGGTCTGGAGAAGAGAGGAGGGGATAGGGTCAAGCGGGCAGGTTGTTGGGCGGCCAGCCGTCACAAGTCGCAAGATTTCATCTGGAGAGAGAGGGGAGAAAGAAGTCAAAGCATAGGGTAGGGCAGTGTGAGCAGGACCAGCGGTGTCATTTGACTTAATAAATGAGGATCGGATGTCGTCAACCTTCTTTTCAAAATGGTTGACGAAGTCATCCACAGAGAGGGAGGAGGGAGGGGGAGGAGGAGGAGAAGGAGGATTCAGCAGGGAGGAGAAGGTGACAAAGAGCTTCCTATGGTTAGAGGCAGAGGCTTGAAATTTAGAGTGGTAGAAAGTGGCTTTAGCAGCGGAGACAGGTATTTTATACAGCCTTCTGTGTGTTCTCTTTTCGACTCTCTCTGCATATTTGCAATCAAAGGCCAGAATGTTCTCGATCTCCTTAGCTATCATACTCTAATTCCACTGGGCCTTCCACTGATTTCAAAACGGTCCTCCAGAAAGTGGAGAGCAACACTTTGATATCTATCAAAAAAAGCCACTTAGAAAGGATTACCTACAAATACTGACCAGCTCATGTTATAGACAGAAGCGTGCTACATGGCAGACCAATCCAAACGTATCTCTCAGCATGTCCAGCCCATCCATTATCTCAGCCAATCATGGCCAACGGGAAGGTCTTTATCCATGGCTAAACCAACTAGGCTCGTAATTTAACAATTTTATTCGTATTTACAGATGGCATGCAAGTTGGTTATTAAGGCACATGAAAGTTCACATGTTCCAGAAGGCATTTCTGCCAAAAAGACGCATTTTGATTTTAAAAAAAAGTTCAAATGGCTCTCCTGTGAGGTAGTGACGCGCGACATACGCCTAGTTTCCTGAAACGAGTCACATATGAGGCATTTGTCTCCAGCGATTATAAGGTAAAATATATCTAAATCAAGTGTCGTTTGCAGTGCTGTGAAAAAGTATTCGTCCACTTTTTTAATTTTCTCTACTTTTGCATATTGTTTTATACTGAATGTTATCAGATCTTCAACCCAAACATAATATTAGATAAAGGGAGCCTGAGAGAACAAATAACACAACAATTACATACTTATTTCATTTATTTAATAAACAAATGCCCCAGTGTGAAAAGTAATTGCCCCCTTACACTCAGTAACTGGTTGTGCCACCTTTAGCTGGAATGACTCCAACCAAACGCTTCCTGTAGTTGTTGATCAGTCTCTCACATCGCTGTGGAGGAATTTTGGCAAACTCTTCCATGCAGAACTGCTGTAACTCAGTGACATTTGTGGGTTTTCAAGCATGAGCTTCTCGTTTCAAGTCCTGCCACAACATCTCCATTGCAATTAGGTCTGGACTTTGACTAGGCCATTCCAAAACTTCATTCTTTTTGCTTTTTTGCCATTTTCATGTAGACTTGATTGTGTGATTTGGATCATTGTCTTGCTGCATGACCCAGCTGCGCTTCAGCTTCAGCTCACAGATGAATGGCCTGACATTCTCCTGTAGAATTATCTTATACAGACCAGAATTCATGGTTGCTTCTATTAAGGTAAGTCGTCCAGTTCCTGAGGCAGCAAAGCATCCCCAAACCATCACACTACCACCACAATGCTTGACCGTTGTTATGAGGTTCTTACTGTGGAATGCAGTGGAATGCAGTGTTTGGTTTTCGCCAGGCATTATGGGACCCATGTTGTCCAAAAAGTTAGACTTTTGAATCATCTGTCCATAGAACATTCTTCCAAGAGTCTTGATGATCATCCAGGTGCTTCTAGGTGCTTTTTGGCAAACTTAAGTCAACTTTATGGACAACATGGCCATTATGCCTGAGGTAAGTAGATGATTTTTCCACTTGGAACCGATAGGTTCGCTATACCTTATTCATGGTTTCCACCACACCTTCATTTATTCGATCTCCACCACAAAAGAATAGTGGGTGAATAGCATGCTATTTGTATTTTTATTTATTAAGGATTGTGAGAGAAAAATGTACATGTAACATGTTTACCTGCTTTGTACTATGTTATAGTAAGACATTTCTCTTCTACTAACGCTGTGTTTTTGTAAAGGGATGGTTTCTACTCTAGCTCCCTGCAGCTAGTCTAGGCGTGTGTGCAGGGACATGGGTTTTACTCAAGATAGGGGTATCTGGAGCTGACAATTGATTTATGAATGGCTAGGTGATAAAACCAACAGCCACATTCCATTTCATGAGTAATGACTGAGCCTGCATTTTCATAGACTGAATTTGTGTATGTGTAATGTAAGGTACCACGGAGAGATGGCTCGTGTATGGATACTGTTGATAATTTCCTTGTCTTGGGGGCCAAACCCTGGTTTCCATACAATTAGAACAGTCTTCACCGCAGATACTGCCTGCTGTGAATTATTTCTTTCTTTCATACAAATCCTAACCTTTGACTCATTCCACACATCTACTGTTTGTTATGTAGAATACGAGGGGGTATCGTGCTATAAAATATCTTTGTATTCTTGGCATGTGGGATCTTTCGGTCCCACACTCAAGAAGTGTTAGGTCGACCTGCCTCATTATTGCAATAATTAAATAAAGATGATTGTTTGAAGAAATGACAAAGTCTCTCTCACTTGATTAGAATTTCCACCACAGGATCCTTCAGAGGTACCAGAACGCATTAACAAAAACAAAATTGCCTTTATAATAAAGCATTGCATGCATATCATCCCATTTGCGTAGTGGCATAGAGCAGTAGAGTAGAGGCACTTATAGAAGTTGCACGCATGGGTAAAATGTTTAGTAGCCAAGGGTCCAGGAAAATGTTGGCCTTTTATAAACGCATTTCATGCAATTCTACGTCATTTTACATGACTGGAGACTTATTTCTTGCCACCCATTCTGAAACTGACTGCAGCTCTTTGTTGGAGTGTTGCAGTGATTTCACTCGCTGTAGTAGCTGACATGTATAATGTTGACACACTGGCTTTACTCAAAGCCAGTGGCAGCTCATTAGTAAAGATTTAAAAAGTAAGGGGCCTAGACAGATGCCCTGAGGAATGCCAGATTCTACCAGGATTATGTTGGTGAGCCTTCCATTAAAAAACACCCTCTGTGTTCTGTTAGACAGGAAACTCTTTATCCACAACATAGCAGGGGGTGTAAAGCCATAACACATATGTTTTTCCAGCAGCAAACTATGATCGATAATGTAAAAAGCTGCACTGAAGTATAACAAAACAGCTCCCACAATCTTTTTATCATCAATTTCTCTAAAGCAATCATCATTTGTTTACTGTTTTGTTTACTGTAAAATAGCATTGTATCTGGTCAAACACCATTTTTTCAAAAAGTTTACTAAGGGTTGGTAACAGGCTGATTGGCAGGCTATATGAGCCAGTAAAGGGGGCTTTACTATTCTTGGGTAACATAATTACTTTTGCTTCCCTCCAGGCCTGAGGTCACACACTTTCTTGTTTGTTAAGATTGAAGAGATGGCAAATAGGAGTGGAAATATCGTCCACTATTATCCTCAGTAATTTGCCATCCAAGCTGTCAGACCAAGGTGGCTTGTCATTGTTGATAGACAACAATCACCTCTTCCACACTCACTTTACAAAGCTTGTCTTTCATAATTTGGTCAGTTATACTTGGATGTGTAGGGTCAGCGTTTGTTACTGGCATGTAAGTTTGCTAATCTTGTCAATTAAGAAATCCTTAAAGTAGTTGGCAATATCAGTGGTTTTGTGATTAATTCAATGAAGGATGGAGCTGAGTTTGCCTTTTTGCCCAACATTTCATTTAAGGTGCTCTAAAGCATTTTACTATCTTTCGTTAAATCATTCGTCTTTGTTTCATAGTATAGTTTCTTCTTCTTTTTATTCAGTTTAGTCCATGATTTCTCAATTTGCAATATGTTTGCCAATCGGTTTTGCAGCCAGACTTATTTTCCATTCCTTTTGCCTCATCCCTATCAACCATAAACATTTTCAATTCCTCATCAAGCCATGAGGATTTACATTTTTTACAGTAATTTCCTTAATGGGTGCATGCTTATTAGTAACTGGAATAAGCAATTTCATAAATGTGTCAAGTACAGTGTCTGGTTGCTCCTCATTACACACTACAGACCAGCAAATATTGTTTACATCATCAACATAGCAATCACTACAAAACGTATTGTATGACCTCTTGTGCACTATATTAGGCCCAGCTATTGGAACTTTGGTTTTCCTAGAAATGGCTACTATATTGTGATCACTACATCCAATGGATGTGGATACTGCTTTAAAGCAGATTTCTGCAGCATTAGTGATCAATAAATGTGGATAATTTCATTAATGTGCTGTTTGTAACTACCCTGGTAGGTTGACTGATAACCTGAACCAGGTTGCAGGCACTGGTTACAGTTTGAATCTTTTTCTTGAGTGGGCATCTTGGTGAAAGTCAGTCAATATTTGGGTCACCCAGAAAATATACCTTTCTGTTGATATCACCTACATTATCAAGCATTTCACACATATTATCCAGATACTGACTGTTAGCACTTAGTGGTCTACAGCAATATCCCACAGGAATGTGCTTTAAGTGAGGCAGGTGAGCCTGTGGCCATATTACTTCAACAGTATATAACATGAGATCCTCTCTAAGCTTTACAGGAATGTGTCATGAACCTTGTTTCTTAGGCTACATATGTTAATGTGGGCTGTTTAACACTTTTTTGGGATGCTTTATTGTTTGTATTGCTTTCCTGGGAAGCTTATCAGAAGTAGACATGCTCATGCTATTTATGTTTTAGCTGATAGTGCAGGGTGAGCTGCACAGAGTGGATTTCCTACTCCGGGCACACAGTATAACTCTAGTTCATATGCACATGATTACTGCATACAATAGCTGTAGGATCGACAGAGGCATTCAGGGGAATTAGAGGGACATAAATTAGGTTACTTACATTGTGACTGCCACCGCCCCTGGGATAATGTACATTTGCTGCAGTATTATGACAACTCAGCGACACAGTGGTAGGGATTAGCTGAACTGTTCTTTGGTTATTGATAAGTAATTGTCTCAACGCAGAGTCCAGGAGCCAAGATGATTTGAATGGACTCCATCATTCCTGTGGAGCTACAGTAATATTTTAGCCAGGTGTGTAATGCCAGTAGCCTACAGAATATTTCACACCCGAGGCACAACAGTGGTACCGGACCTGAAATAATTTTTTGAATCTTTCAGAGCTAGAATCAGTTCTTTCAAAAAATATTTTTTCAGCAGTTCCAAGCTAGCCCTCCTACTGTCGTTTGACCCCACATGGACTACAACAGCGTCAGCTCCTGGAAGCTGTCGTAGAACGGTCCCAAGCAGCCTTGTAATGTCCTGTACTCGTGATCCAGGATAGTACAGGGTTTTTGATCTGGGAACTGCGATTTTTCTTACCATAAAGTTGCCGATGACGACAGCTGGTGCAATGGCTGAGGAGGTCCTGCCGTTCTTTTGCCTCGACTGGTTTCGCAAACCCATCAAGGATCAAAGGGCAGTGGGGCCCGATGGACCCGACCCAGCTGTAGAATCAACCTCATGGTCCGATGAGGGGGGAGCTCTGAGGATCTGAACCCGAGGTAGAAGCCACCGGAGAGGGAGACAGAACAGAGGACGAAGACGCAGGTACCTCCGGATCCGATCTCAAATCAGAAGGCCCAAGGGAAGAAGGAGCTATTCTCATGCTGAAGTTCAAGGTCAGAATATGTGTCTCTCTCTACCGCACCTGCTGTCTCCACATCTGAATGTTCGGCTGTGAAAAGCCAACTGACATTTACTCCTGAGGTGCTGACCTGTTGCACCTTCTACAACCATTGTGATTATTATTTGACCTTACTGGTCATCTATGAACATTTCAACATCTTAAAGAACGATGTGGCCTTAATGGCCATCTACTCTTATAAATCTCCACCCGAAACAGCGAGAAGAGGACTGGCCACCCCTCAGAGCATGGTTCTTCTCTAGGTTTCTTCCTAGTTTCCTGCCTTTCTAGGGAGTTTTTCCTTGCCACTGTGCTTCTACATCTGCATTGCTTGCCGTTTGGGGTTTAAGGCTGGGTTACTGTTTAAGGCTCTGCTGATGTAAAAAGGGCTTTATAAATACATTTTATTTGTAATTTTATTATTTATTACGTTCGGAATCAGCGCATAAATTAACAGAGTTCTTTCTGTGTTTGGCTCATCTGTATGGATGGACAGCTACATCACTAGAATACCTTTCCACTCACAATGAATGAATAAGGAAGTACTGTTTCCATGTGTGTTGTTTGCTTGAAATAGCCAGACCATTAGTTTCCAAAGGTAGACCATCATATTCTAATATGTAAGGGTAAGGAGTGATAACCGAAAAGGATTTCATGGCATTGCATTATGGGGCTGTGCTTCTTTGCTCAGTTTTGTCTGTTGTTGTCCCAGGCACCAGTAGCCAGTGAAGCCAAGCTAGAGCTCTGTGACACGTTAACAGCGATGGGGGTAGATGTTTTGATTAAGAGAGACCTTTCGAAAATATGCAGATTTCTCTAACAATAAACCTTTTTTTTTTGCTATTTTCGACATTGTAGAATAATAGTGAAGACATCAAAACTATGAAATAACACATATGGAATCATGTAGTAACCAAACAAGTGTTAAACAAATCAAAATATATATTATATATATACACAAGCCACCCTTTGCCTTGATGACAGCTTTGCACACTCCTGGCATTCTCTCAACCAGCTTCATGAGGTAGTCACCTGGAATGAATTTCAAATAAGAGGTGTGCCTTCTTGAAAGTTAATTTGTGGAATTTCTTTCCTTCTTAATGCGTTTGAGCCAATCAGTTGTGTTGTGACAAGGTAGGGGTGGTATACAGAAGATAGCCCTATTTGGTAAAAGACCAAGTCCATATTATGGCAAGAACAGCTCAAATAAGCAAAGAGAAATGACAGTCCATCATTACTTTAAAAAATGAAGGTCAGTCAATACGGAACATTTCAAGAACTTTGAACGTTTTTTCAAGTGCAGTCACAAAAACCATCAAGCTTCACAGAGTTCACAGAGCAGACACATCTCAACATCAACTGTTCAGAGGAGACTGCGTGAACCAGGCCTTCATGGTCAAATTTCTGCAAAGAAACCACTACTAAAGGACACCAATAATAAGAAGAGACTTGATTGGGCCAAGAAACACGAACAATGGACAGTAGACCAGTGGAAATCTGTCCTTTGGTCTGATGAGTCCAAATTGGAGATTTTGGGTTCCAAGGGTAGGTGAACGGATGATCTCTGCATGTGTGGCTCCCAACGTGAAGCATGGAGGACGAGGTGTGATGGTGTGGGGGTGCTTTGCTGGTGATACTGTTGGTGATTTATTTAGAATTCAAGGCACACTTAACCAGCATGGCTACCACAGCATTGTGCAGCGATACGCCATCCCATCTGGTTTGCGCTTAGTGGGACTATCATTTGTTTTTCAACAAGACAATGACCTAAAACACACCTCAAGGCTGTGTAAGGGCTATTTGACCAAGAAGGAGAGTGATGGAGTGCTGCATCAGTTGACCTGGCCTCCACAATCACCTGACCTCAACCCAATTGAGATGGTTTGGGATGAGTTGGACTGCAGAGTGAAGGAAAAGCAGCCAATAAGGGCTCAGCATATGTAGGAACTATTTCAAGACTGTTGGAAAAGCATTCCAGGTGAAGCTGGTTGAGAGAATGCCAAGAGTGTGCAAAGCTGTCATCAAGGCAAAGGGTGGCTTCTTTTTGGAGTTTAAAATATTAAATATATTTTGATTTGTTTAACACTTTTTTGGTTACTACATGATTCCATATGTGTTATTTCATAGTTTGATGTATTCACTATTATTCTACAATGTAGAAGAAAAAAAAAACACTTGAATGAGTAGGTGTGTCTGTACTGTAAGTAATTTCAAACTTTATTCATGCAGTTTTGTTGAATAGTGTCACGCCCTGACTCTGGGGACTCTTATTTGTTGAGTCAGGGTGTGATTTTCTATGTTGTGATTGTCTATGTTGTATATTCTAGTATGTGTATTTCTATGTTGGCCAGTGTGGTTCCCAATCAGAGGCAGCTGTCGCTCGTTGTCTCTGATTGGGGACCATACTTAGGCAGCCTATTGGCACTAGTGGGTTGTGGGATCTTGTTCCGTGTAAGGTATGTTGTGTGTGTACCTTGGACTTCACGTTTCGTTTTGTCGTTGTGTTTATAAGTCAAATAAACATGTATGCATATCACGCTGCGCCTTGGTCTGACCCGTTCATGAACGAACGTGACAAATAGGAAATACGTCATATATAATTTAATATGTTCATATTGTTATCATATTTGCACTGTGTACTTGAACTCAAAAGTTACTACACCTTAGCAATTTCTAACTATTTTGACCAGAATGGTGAGATTTTAACCTTTCTTCAAGTATGCAGCTTTACTAGTTATTGTTTTATGGTTCTCTCATGATAAATAATTACTTTCGGGGATTACGTAGATTACATTTTAGATGACATATAGTTACATTTAAAAGTATATATGAACGTATATATTTGTATTTACTGTATATTCTCTTAATATAAAACGTGTAAACTTGTATTAAATGAAGTTGTATTACCCTTTACCCGTTGTCACAACTTTGCATTGAACATGTTACAGTTCTCTATGTTCTCTATGAATATCAATGAAAGCCTTAATAACCAGGTGTCACGTAGTGTTACAAAAGCCTTGTGTCAAACTCACACCGACAGTGACACCAGGTGACAGTCACACCTGGTGGCAGAAGCAATATGATAATGATGATCCTGTAGCTCCACAGAGATTCTATTTCCAGACATTCTATTACCTCCTGTACCAATTCCGGGAAGCTCGCATGTGGCTCATCGCAACACCTGACAGGCTCCAATTAACAACCAGTAAAATTAGGTGATGATGACGCATACCGGCCGACAGCTGGGTTGGGAAGAGTTAGGGCTGTGTACGGGGAGAGTGGAATGGGGGGATTCGATTATGCTGGCCCGGGTGGCCGAGTGGGTGCACCTTGCACTGGGTGAAAGGTGATTGCATTCGTTTTGGAACTCCTCCTGGGTTTGAGCCGTGTGCCCTGTCAGCTTAATCGAATCCCCTCATTGAAAGGTGATGATGGTGGAGAACAGATGGAGGGATTGATGGATATAGGTTAGGGGCAGACAGTTAACATGTTATGACATTTGATCTGTGTTCTTAAATCCAAATATAACAAATGTCTGTCCTAATTGGCAAGTTACGATAGTTTTAAACAAACAGCTAAAAGGCAGCATTCTGTCTGGCATGTCTACAGATACCTGGATGCTAGTAATAATGTGTCTGTACCTCAGTACATTACGTTCAGTTTATTTCCCTCTGCCAGACGACAGCTTCACTGATGTTGTAACGTTCTGAGCTACTCTTGTTTCCTGTAACAGGGAGAGAGCATTCATCTTGATTTTATACCCAGCCACCTCTTTCCCTTTCTCCCTCTCACCTTCTCTCTATTCATCCATCTCTCTATTTCTTACCTCTTTCTGTCTCAATTTGACTCCCAGCAGCCACCTCTCTCCCTCTCTTGTCCTCCCTCTTTCTCCCTCTCTCCATCTCGCTTTAATTCCCAGCAGCCACCTCTCTCCCTCTCTTGTACTCCCTCTTTCTCCCTCTCTCCGTCTCGCTTTAATTCCCAGCAGCCACCTCTCTCCCTCTCTTGTCCTCCCTCTTTCTCCCTCTCTCCGTCTCGCTTTAATTCCCAGCGGCCACCTCTCTCCCTCTCTTGTCCTCCCTCTTTCTCCCTCTCTCCGTCTCACTTTAATTCCCAGCGGCCACCTCTCTCCATCTCTTGTCCTCCCTCTTTCTCCCTCTCTCCGTCTGACTTTAATTCCCAGCAGCCACCTCTCTCCCTCTCTTGTCCTCCCTCTTTCTCCCTCTCTCCGTCTCGCTTTAATTCCCAGCAGCCACCTCTCTCCCTCTCTTGTCCTCCCTCTTTCTCCCTCTCTCCATCTCGCTTTAATTCCCAGCAGCCACCTCTTTTCTCGTTCTCTTCTATTCCTCCCTCTCTCCGTCTCTGCATGTTTCCGTCCGTCAGCAATGTGAATTGATAGAGAAAGCTGCTAAAAGGCTGACATTATGTCCACCAGCAGCGTCCAGCAGCACCATCAGAAACACTTCATACAAGGAAATCCCTAATATCATGGATATATTGGAACTAGTGGATATATGGAGGCTTAATTATCCTGACCTGGTGAGATATATATGGCGGAGGCTCAATCAAGCTAGTCGTCTTGACTATTTTCTTATGTCATTCTCTCTGGCACTAAAAGTTGAAAAAGTGTTGATAGGGGACAGAATGGGGTCGCACCATCAAATAATTGACATATACAGTGCATTCGGAAAGTATTCAGAAATTTTCCACATTTTGTTACGTTACAGCCATATTCTAAAATGGATTCAAATGGGTTTTTTCCTCATCAATATACACACAATAGCCCATAATGACAAAGCAATAACAGGTTTTTTGACATTTTTGCTAATGTATTAAAAATCGGAAATATGACATTTACATAAGTATTCAGACCCTTTACTCAGTACTTTGTTGAAACACCTTTGGCAGCGACTACAGCCTCGAGTCTTCTTGGGTATGACGCTACAAGCTTGGCACACCTGTATTTGGAGAGTTTCTCCCATTCTTCTTTTCAGATCCTCTCAAGCTCTGTCAGGTTGGATGGGGAGCGTCGCTGCAGAGCTATTTTCAGGTCTGTCCAGAGGTGTTCGGTCCGGTTCAAGTCCAGGCTCTGGCTGGGCCACTCAAGGGCATTCAGAGACTTGTCGTGAAGCCAATCCTGCGTTGTCTTTGCTGTGTGCTTAGGATCGTTGTCATGTAGGAAGGTGAACCTTCGTCCCAGTCTGAGGTCCTGAGCGCTCTGGAGCAGGTTTTCATCAAGGATCTCTCTGTACTTTGCTCCGTTCATCTTTCCCTTGATCCTGACTAGTCTTCCAGTCCCTGCCGCTGAAAAACATCCTCATGACATGATGCTGCCACCACCATGCTTCACGTAGGGATGGTGCCAGGTTTCCTCCAGACGTGACGCTTGGCATTCAGGTCAAATAGTTCAATCTTGGTTTCATCAGACCATAGAATCTTGTTTCTGGTCTGAGTCCTTTAGGTGCCTTTTGGCAAACTCCAAGCAGGCTGTCATGTGTC
Source organism: Coregonus lavaretus (assembly GCF_964263955.1). Taxonomy (NCBI): domain Eukaryota; kingdom Metazoa; phylum Chordata; class Actinopteri; order Salmoniformes; family Salmonidae; genus Coregonus; species Coregonus lavaretus. The sequence goes on from NW_028159104.1 coordinate 49,686, forward strand.
TTTTACTGAGGAGTGGCTTCCGTCTGGCCACTCTACCATAAAGGCCTGATTGGTGGAGTGCTGCAGAGATGGTTGTCCTTCTCCTTCCCTGACCAAGGCCCTTCTCCCCCGATTTCTCAGTTTGGCCGGGCGGCCAGCTCTAGGAAGAGTCTGGTGGTTCCAAACTTATTCCATTTAAGAATGATGGAGGCCACTGTGTTCTTGGGGACCTTCAATGCTGCAGAAATGTTTTTGTACCATTCCCGAGATCTGTGCCTCGACACAATCCTGTCTGAGCTCTCTATGGACAATTCCTTCGACCTCATGGCTTGATCTTTGCTCTGACATGCACTATCAACTGTGGGACCTTATATAGACAAGTGTGTGCCTTTCCAAATCATGTCCAATCAATTGGATTTACCACAGGTGGACTCCAATCAAGTTGTAGTAATCTCAAGGATGATCAATGGAAACAGGATGCACCTGAGCTCAATTTCGAGTCTCATAGCAAAGGGTCTGAATACTTATGTAAATAAGGTATTTCAGGTTTTCTTTTTCTTTTTTTGCCTAAATTTATTTAAACCTGTTTTTGCTTTGTCATTATTTGGTATTGTGTAGACTGATGAGAAAAAGCATTTATTTAATCATTTTTAGAATAAGGCTGTAACATAACAAAATGTGAAAAAAGTCAAGGGTCTAAATACTTTCCGAATACACTGTAAATGCCTGGAAAATATAAAAATTGAGAATCTCTTATACAGTGGGTTAAAGTTATGTATAATAACCCTAGCAGTAAAATACTAAATAATGGCTACTTCTCAGAAAGTATTAATCTGTCAAGAGGAGTAAAACAAGGTTGTCCACTATCGGCATATCTATTTATTATGGCCATCGAAATGTTAGCTATTAAAATCAGATCCAACAATAATATCAAGGAGTTTGAAATCCAGGGCTTAAAAACAAAGGTGTCATTGTACGCTGATATTTCATGTTTTCTTTTAAATCCACAATTTGGATCTCTCAACAGCCTTATAGAGGATCTAGATAATTTTTCTAACCTCTCTGGATTACAACCAAATGATGAAATGTGTACTATATTAGGTATTGGATCACTAACAAATACAACTTTTACATTACCGTGTAGTTTACCAATAAAATGGTCTGACGGTTAAGTGAACATAACTCTGTATTCATATACCGAAAGAAAGAAATTAGCTCACTACAATACATTTTAATATAAAGTTAGCAAAAATGGATAAAATCTTGCTACCATGGAAAGGAAAATACCTGTTTATTTGTGCAAAAATCACCCTGATTAACTCTTTAGTCATATCCCAGTTTACCTATTTGCTTATGGCCCTGCCAACCTCTTATGACTTGTTTTTTAAATTACACTACATGACCAAAAGTATGTGGTCACTTGCTTGTCGAACATCCCAAAATCATGGGCATTAAAATGGGGTTGGTCCCCCCTTTGCCGCTATAACAGCCTCCACTCTTCTGGGAAGGTTTTCCACTAGATGTTGGAACATTGTTGCAGGTACTTGCTTCCATTCAGCCACAAGAGCATTAGTGAGGTCGGGCACTGATGTTGGGCAATTTGGCCTGGCTTGTAGACGGTGTTCCAATTCATCCCAAAGGTGTTCGATGGGGATGAGGTCAGGACTCTGTACAGGCCAAGTTCTTCCACACCGACCTCAACCAACCATTTCTGTATGGACCTCGCTTTGTGCATGGGGGCATTGTCATGCTGAAACAGGAAAGGGCCTTCCCCAAACTGTTGCCATAAAGTTGGAAGCACAGAGTCGTCTAGAATGTCATTGTATGTTGTAGCGTTAAGATTTCCCTTCACTCGAACTAAGGGGCCATTCTATTACCAATGTTTGTCTATGGAAATTGCATGGCTGTGTGCTCAATTTTATACAGTGGGGAAAAAAAGTATTTAGTCAGCCACCAATTGTGCAAGTTCTCCCACTTAAAAAGATGAGAGAGGCCTGTAATTTTCATCATAGGTACACGTCAACTATGACAGACAAATTGAGGAAAAAAAATCCAGAAAATCACATTGTAGGATTTTTAATGAATTTATTTGCAAATTATGGTGGAAAATAAGTATTTGGTCACCTACAAACAAGCAAGATTTCTGGCTCTCACAGACCTGTAACAACTTCTTTAAGAGGCTCCTCTGTCCTCCACTCATTACCTGTATTAATGGCACCTGTTTGAACTTGTTATCAGTATAAAAGACACCTGTCCACAACCTCAAACAGTCACACTCCAAACTCCACTATGGCCAAGACCAAAGAGCTGTCAAAGGACACCAGAAACAAAATTGTAGACCTGCACCAGGCTGGGAAGACTGAATCTGCAATAGGTAAGCAGCTTGGTTTGAAGAAATCAACTGTGGGAGCAATTATTAGGAAATGGAAGACATACAAGACCACTGATAATCTCCCTCGATCTGGCAAGATCTCACCCCGTGGGGTCAAAATGATCACAAGAATGGTGAGCAAAAATCCCAGAACCACACCGGGGGACCTAGTGAATGACCTGCAGAGAGCTGGGACCAAAGTAACAAAGCCTACCAATAGTAACACACTACGCCGCCAGGGACTCAAATCCTGCAGTGCCAGACGTGTCCCCCTGCTTAAGCCAGTACATGTCCAGGCCCGTCTGAAGTTTGCTAGAGTGCATTTGGATGATCCAGAAGAGGATTGGGAGAATGTCATATGGTCAGATGAAACCAAAATATAACTTTTTGGTAAAAACTCAACTCGTCGTGTTTGGAGGACAAAGAATGCTGAGTTGCATCCAAAGAACACCATACCTACTGTGAAGCATGGGGGTGGAAACATCATGCTTTGGGGCTGTTTTTCTGCAAAGGGACCAGGACGACTGATCCGTGTAAAGGAAAGAATGAATGGGGCCATGTATCGTGAGATTTTGAGTGAAAACCTCCTTCCATCAGCAAGGGCATTGAAGATGAAACGTGGCTGGGTCTTTCAGCATGACAATGATCCCAAACACACCGCCCGGGCAACGAAGGAGTGGCTTCATAAGAAGCATTTCAAGGTCCTGGAGTGGCCTAGCCAGTCTCCAGATCTCAACCCCATAGAAAATCTTTGGAGGGAGTTGAAAGTCCGTGTTGCCCAGCGACAGCCCCAAAACATCACTGCTCTAGAGGAGATCTACATGGAGGAATGGGCCAAAATACCAGCAACAGTGTGTGAAAACCTTGTGAAGACTTACAGAAAACGTTTGACCTGTGTCATTGCCAACAAAGGGTATATAACAAAGTATTGAGAAACTTTTGTTATTGACCAAATAATTATTTTCCACCATAATTTGCAAATAAATTCATAAAAAATCCTACAATGTGATTTTCTGGATTTTTTTTTCTCCTTTTGTCTGTCATAGTTGACGTGTACCTATGATGAAAATTACAGGCCTCTCTCATCTTTTTAAGTGGGAGAACTTGCACAATTGGTGGCTGACTAAATACTTTTTTTCCCCACTGTACACCTGTCAGCAACGGTGTGGGTGAAATAGCCGGATCCACTAATTTAAAGGGGTGTCCAAATACTTTTGTGTATATGTAGTGTATATTAGTTTTAAAAAAATCCATTTTATTTGGGAAGGCAAGCCAGACAGAATTAAACAGGCCTATTTATGTAATGAATATTAATTTGGCGGCTGAAATTATTTAACATTAGACCTCTCATTAAAGACTTCAGTCATACAAAACCTATACTTAAATCCAAACTGTGCCTCTAGAAGATTAGTAAGAATGGCTCACCCCGTGTTCAAGAATGGCCTTTTTCCCTTTATTCAGATTACAACCTCTTAGTTTCGGATATTTTAAAATAAAATAATCTCCAAAATATCACTATTTTTAAAACAAGCCATAGAAAGTTCCTTGCAATTTCAGTTTAATCGACTAGAAAAGACAGAACAAATATTACAACTATTATGGTTAAACTCAAATATAGTAATTGATGAAGAAAATAATTATACAAAAAAAAAGGTAGAATCTTTGTAAATTATATCATAAATAGGACTGGTGGAGTTATGTCACACATGCAGCTAACAAAAATATAAGGAAATGTCTGCTCTATCTAAAATTACAACCAACTAATTGCAGCATTACTGCAAAAATGGAAGAGGCAAGTGGAAGGGGGAGAAAGTAAGGAACTTTTCTTTCGGCCCTGCATTAAAGACCAAAATTGGTTAAAGAAAATTGTGATTAATAAAAAAGTATACCAGTTTAATTGAAGGACCCAAAAATTGCCATACAGATAGCAAAAATGTTCAATGTTAATTCCACGGCACATGGTTTATGAACTGATACACAAAACGATGCTGGATTCAAAACGTAGAGTTTTTCAATTAAAATGATTATACAAAATTCTTGCAACCAATATAATGTTATATATACAGTATATGGGGGATAGAACCATCCCAGCTCTGCAGATTTTGCTGCGAAGAGTCAAAATCATTTGATATTTTGTTTTGGTACTGTCCATATGTAGCTTGTTTTTGGTCGCAGGTTTAGGAATGGCTGAAGAATTGAAGAGTTACCTGGAGCTAACTCTGCAAATAGCACTGCTGGGGGATTTGAAAAGTCAAAGTAAATCGATCAAAAATATAATAATATTCTTAGCAAAATGTTGTGTCTTTAATTTACAATCTGTAGAAACTATGAGAATAGAAAGGTTCAGACCTTTTGTGAAACATCACAGCAAAGTTGAAAAATATATGGCAAATAAAAATAAAAACTAGATGGTCTTCAGAGATAAATGGGAGGGGTAGAGTGTAGCTGAAGGATGGGACTTAAACCAAACAAAAGATAACTAATATAAAATATACTGTGTCCGTAAAATGTATATAGTTTGCGTAAGCTGGATGTAGAAACTTAAGTGTTGTTGTCCATTAGTTTACTTCAATTAGGGGAGGTTTGGTAGGCTTAGGGGAAAATAATAATGGATAATATGTAAAAGAAATATATATATATATATATATATATATATATATATATATATATATATATATATATATACAGTATAAGTCAAACGTTTGGACACACCTACTCATTCAAGGGTTTATCTTTATTTTTTACAATTTTCTACATTGTAGAATAATTGTGAAGACAACAAAACTATGAAATAAGACATATGGAATCATGTAGTAACCAAAAAAGTGTTAAACAAATCAACATATAATTTAGATTTTAGATTCTTCATAGTAGCCACCCTTTGCCTTGATGACAGCTTTGCACACTCTTGGCATTCTCTCAACCAGCTTCATGAGGAATGCTTTTCCAACAGTCTTGAAGGAGTTCCCACAAATGCTGAGCCCTTGTTGCTGCTTTTCCTTCACTCTGCGGTCCAACTCATCCCAAACCATCTCAATTGGGTTGAGGTCGGGGGATTGTGGAGGCCAGGTCATCTGATGCAGCACTCCATCACACTCCTTGGTCAAATAGCCCTTACACAGCCTGGAGGTGTGTTTTGGGTCATTGTCCTGTTGAAAAACAAATGATAGTCCCACTAAGTGCAAACCAGATGGGATGGCGTATCGCTGCAGAATCCTGTGGTAGCCATGCTGGTTAAGTGTGCTTTGAATTCTAAATAAATCACTGACAGTGTCACCTGCAAAGCACCCCCACACCATCACACCTCCTCCTCCATGCTTCACGGTGTGAACCACACATGCGGAGATCATCCATTCACCTATTCTGCGTCTCACAAAGACACGGCGGTTGGAACCAAAAATCTCAAATTTGGACTCATCAGACCAAAGGACAGATTTCCACTGGTCTAATGTTCATTAATCGTGTTTCTTGGCCCAAGCAAGTCTCTTCTTATTATTGGTGGCCTTTAGTAGTGGTTTCTGCTAGATATTGCTGTCAGAACTAGAAGCACAAGCATTTTGCTACACTCACAATAAAATCTGCTAACCATGTGTATGTGACCAATACATTTGATTTTATTTTATTTGAACAGTTGATGTTGAGATGTGTCTGTTACGTGAACTCCGTGAAGCATTTATTTGGGCTACAATCTGAGGTGCAGTTAACTCTAATGATTTTATCCTCTGCAGCAGAGGTAACTCTGGGTCTTCCTTTCCTGTGGTGGTCCTCATGAGAGCCAGTTTCATCACAGTGCTTGATGGTTTTTGTGACTGCACTTGACGACACTTTAAAAGTTCTTGAAATGTTTCTTATTGACTGACATTCATGTCTTAAAGTGATGATGGACTGTCATTTCTCTTTGCTTATTTGAGCTGTTCTTGCCATAATATGGACTTGGTCTTTTACCATATAGGGCTATCTTCTGTATACCACCCCTACCTTGTCACAACACAACTGATTGGCTCAAATGCATTAAGAAGGAAATCAATTCCACAAATTGACCGACCGGCTTGATTCAGTCTTATGTAGCAAAATTTGAAATTGTGTTTTTTACATTGGATAAAAGTAGCGACTCAGAGCTAGAAAATTGTATATCATACACTACATTTGAGGAACAATGGGAAAGTAATTCTGTTTTTGAGAAAATGGCCTTTGAATGTTTTGGTACACCCACTGGAGAGCACTTCTTTATCTACACCCATTCAGCATCGTTCACACCCTCTTAAGCTATAGCCCCGCCTGTAAACACAGAGCGTTGTCAGATTGTCCGTTCGTAAATTAAGAGCGTTTCACTATCGGAGTGTTCAGAGCGCACACTGGACGCTCTGGCCGATGAGTAGGGTTGATCCGATCGTTCTGTCCTAACAACAGCAGTCAAGCACCCAAGCTAACGTTGGCTAGCTTGCTATCTACTTCCAGAGAACAGAGAACAGCTCACTCTGACCATATTATTTGCCCTAGCAGAGCTGGTTAGGTTGCTTTTATGTTATCCAGAGCGTTGGTGACTGCAACTGTGCTGCTAGCAACAATTGAATTAAGCTTTTTTGCCAACGTTTACTGACACCGGCCATATTCAATGGGTGTTGAGCGTTCGTAAATTTGTCAGTTATTCTGCACTCTGGCACACTCAGACGAGAGTGCTCTGAAATCGGAGTAGATAGCCAGAGCGAATTTACCAGCTACGTCTATCAACAGTTGTCACATTGACATCATGAACATTCAATTGAAATGGTTACATGCATAGTGGAGCCTTATGTTAAGACATGTACCTAGCTAAACAATTAACCACAATCCCATCTCATGACGTTACTAACCTGCATGAATCTGCAGGTAGCTAACCAACCAGTTTCAATGTAAGCGAGCTAACATTAGGCTATAACTAGCAAAGTAAATGGTTCTGAGATACAAATAATAAGATCATGCACGTAACGTTAGCTAGCGAGCCAGCCAGCTAACGTTAGCTAGCTATTTAACAGTACACTTTAACTTTCTGTCAAAATTACAAACCTGTAATATCTGAAAATGTAGCTAGCTAAAATATCTTACCCATGCTCTGAAATCGGAGTAGATAGCCAGAGCAAATTTACCAGCTACTTCTATCAACAGTTGTCACAGTGACATGCTATTGAAATCAATACTTGCATAATGGAGTCTTTTGTTAAGACATGTAGCTAGCTAGCAAAACAATGAACCATAATTCCAACTCATGACATTGCTACCCTGCATGAATCTGCAGGTAGCTAACCAACCAGGTTCAATGTTAGCAAGCTAACATTAGGCTATAACTAGCAAAGCAAATGGCTCTGAGATATGAATAATAAGATCATACACGTAACGTTAGCTAGCGGGCCAGCCAGCTAGCGTTAGCTAGCTATCTAACAGTACACTTTAACTTGAAATGAAAACGACTTTCTGTCAAAATTAGAAATGTGTAATATCATGGCTAGCGGGAAGGTTGATGTCTTTTTCTGTGGCTAAACCAATTAGGCTCATAATTTAACAATTATATTCGTATTTACAGATGGCATACAGGTTTGTTATTAAGGCACATGAAAGTTCACATGTTCCAGAAGGCATTTCTGTACAAAAAATGCATTAAAAAATAAAATAAAAAAGTTTACGTTCAAATGGCTCTCCTGTGAAGTAGTGACCCGTGACATACGCCTAGTTTCCTGAAACGAGTCACAAATTAACTTCTAACAAGGCACACCTGTTAATTGAAATGCATTCCAGGTGACTTCCTCATGAAGCTGGTTGAGAGAATTCCAAGAGTGTGCAAAGCTGTCATCAAGGCAAAGGGTGGTTATTTGAAGAATCTCAAATATAAAATATTTTTTGATTTGTTTAACACCTCTTTGGTTATTACATGATTCCATGTCTGATATTTCATAGTTTTGATGTCTTCACTATTATTCTACAATGTAGAAAATAGTAAAAATAAAGAAAAACCCTTGAATGAGTAGGTGTGTCCAAACTTTTGACTGGTACTGTATTTATATATATATATATATATATATATATATATATATATATATATATATATATATATATATATATATATATATAGGAAGGCCAAAAAGATCATCAAGGACATCAACCACCCGAGCCACTGCCTGTTCACCCCGCTATCATCCACAAGGCGAGGTCAGTACAGGTGCATCAAAGCTGGGACCGAGAGAATGAAAAACAGCTTCTTTCTCAAGGCCATCAGACTGTTAAATAGCAATCACTAGCACATTAGAGGATGCTGCTGCCTATTGAAATCACTGGTCACTTTAAGAAATGGAACACTAGTCACTTTAATAATGTTTACATATCTTGCACTACTCATCTCATATGTATAGACTGTATTCTATTCTAGAATACTCTACTGTATCTATCAATCTATCTGCAATATTAAAGCTGATCTAGCCCCCCATATATCACACAAAGCTTGATCTGACCTGCTCTCACGCTGCTAATAGACTGCATGTTGTTGTCATGGTACCATGTTTAAAAGGGTAAAATAATGGATTTTCAAGCATGCCCTCGCTGCTCTTGACATGTCCCAGATCCAGCACAGTCTCTCAATTAATAGTTAGCTGTTTAAATGTGGCTCCACATCCGCACTCTCTCCATTGGACATAGGGGGAGTTGGTACAAACAATTAGAATAGGAACAAATGCACCTCTCTCTCTCTCTCTCTCTCTCTCTCTCTCTCTCTCTCTCTCTCTCTCTCTTCTCTCTCTCTCTCTCTCTCTCTCTCTCTCTCTCTCTCTCTCTCTCTCTCTCTCTCTCTCTCTCTCTCTCTCTCTCTCTCTCTCTCTCTCTCTCTCT
>NW_028159103.1:0-45948 GCF_964263955.1 Coregonus lavaretus
CACCCTAAAGCCTATCTGCACCTTAGTGACTATTTACACCCTAAAGCCTATCTGCACCTTAGTGACTATTTACACCCTAAAGCCTATCTGCACCTTAGTGACTATTTACACCCTAAAGCCTATCTGCACCTTAGTGACTATTTACACCCTAAAGCCTATCTGCACCTTAGTGACTATTTACACCCTAAAGCCTATCTGCACCTTAGTGACTATTTAAATGTCACGCCCTGACGTATCGAACGCTTGTTTGTTTAGTCAGGGTGTGGAAATCTATGTGATGTTTTCTATGTTTAGGATCTATGTTTCGTATTTCTATGTTTGGCCGGGTGTGATTCCCAATCAGAGGCAGCTGTCGCTCGTTGTCTCTGATTGGGGATCATACTTAAGTAGCCTGTTTGACTACTATGTTTGTGGGATCTTGTTCCTGTGTTGGGCTTGTATTTTGTGTAGCCTTGGACTTCACGTTACGTTGGTTTGTTGTTTTGTGTTTATAATAATAATAAACATGTTCACATCGCACGCTGCACCTTGGTCTGACCTGTCTCTCAACGTTCGTGACAGAAGATCCCACCAAAAACGGACCAAGCAGCATGCCCAGGAGCAGCAGACACCCTGGACACAGGTGGGGAAGAGTTTTTGGACATGGGAGGAGATTTTGGCAGGAAAATAACCCTGGGCGAAGGAGGAGGCCCAGGTAGGAGAGGAACACAGAAGGCGTCGGTCGAGGAGGAAGCCCGAGAGACAGCCCCAATATTTTTTTTTGGGGGGGGCTAAAAGGGTAGTCGGGGATCGATAGAGAAGAGCCCCGACCACTGCACTCGTGGGGGCTCAGGGAGGAGTCCTCACTGGAGGAGGACTGGGCGCGGAGAGTAAAGGACTGGTACAGTCGTAGACCTCCAGCGCCGGTTCCCAGTCCGGTACGCCTCGTGCCTGCTCCTCGCACCAAGCCAGTGGTGCGTGTTCCCAGTCCGGTACGGCCCGTACCTGCTCCTCGCACCAAACCAGTGGTGTGTGTCGCCAGCCCGGTACGCCCCGTACCTACTCCCCGCACCAGGCCAGTGGTGCGTGTTCCCAGTCCGGCCCGGCCCGTTCCTACTCCACGCACCAAGCCAGTGGTGCGTGTTCCCAGTCCAGTATGGCCCGTTCCTGCTCCTCGCACCAAACCAGTGGTGCGTGTTCCCAGTCCAGTACGGCCCAATCCTGCTCCTCACACCAAACCAGTGGTGCGTGTTCCCAGTCCAGTACGGCCCAATCCTGCTCCTCACACCAAACCAGTGGTGCGTGTTCCCAGTCCGGCACGGCCCATGCCTGGTTCCACCGGTGCCTGGTTCAGCACCGGTCAGCTGCTCCACTCCGGAGCCAGAGCTCCACAGGGGTCCAATTCAGCTCCAGTCAGCGGCTCCACTTCAGACCCAGAAGTCAGACCCTCTCCAGGGTCGGGGCCTCCCACACCAGGGTCGTGACAGGGCTTGGTACATCGCGGGAGGATTGCCGATCCAGGTCCAGACGTCAGCCCCTCTCCAGGTTCGGGGTCTCCCACACCAGGGCCAGACAGGGCTTGGTACATTGTGGGAGGAAGGAGAGGGGAAGCATCGCGCCGAGGTCCAGACCAGACCAGGGGCGCAACGGGGAGGCAGAGAGGGAGAGGTCGTCACGCCCGGAGCTGGCGGAATGCCCACCCGGACCCTACCCTGTTATGTTAGGTTTGTGCGGTCGGAGTCCGCACCTTTGGGGGGGGGGGGGGGGGGGGGGGGGGGTACTGTCACGTACTGACGTATGGAACTCTTGTTTGTTTAGTCAGGGTGTAGAAATCTATGTAATGTTTTCTATGTTTAGGATCTATGTTTCGTATTTCTATGTTTGGCCGGGTGTGATTCCCAATCAGAGGCAGCTGTCGCTCGTTGTCTCTGATTGGGGATCATACTTAAGTAGCCTGTTTGACTACTATGTTTGTGGGATCTGGTTCCTGTGTGTAGCCTTGGACTTCACGTTACGTTGGTTTGTGGTTTTGGTTTTGTGTTTTATAATGATAAACATGTTCACATCACACGCTGCACCTTGGTCTGACCTGTCTCTCAACGTTCGTGACATTACACCCTAAAGCCTATCTACACCTTAGTGACTATTTACACACTAAAGCCTATCTGCACCTTAGTGACTATTTACACCCTAAAGCTTATCTGCACCTTAGTGACTATTTACACCCTAAAGCCTATCTGCACCTTAGTGACTATTCACACCCTAAAGCCTATCTGCACCTTAGTGACTATTTACACCCTAAAGCCTTTCTGCACCTTAGTGACTATTCACACCCTGAAGCATATCTGCACCTTAGTGACTATTTACACCCTAAAGCCTATCTACACCTTAGTGACTATTTACATACTGAAGCCTATCTGCACCTTAGTGACTATTTACACACTAAAGCCTATCTGCACCTTAGTGACTATTTACACCCTAAAGCCTATCTACACCTTAGTGACTATTTACACCCTAGAGCCTATCTGCACCTTAGTGACTATTTACACCCTAAAGCCTATCTGCACCTTAGTGACTATTTACACCCTAAAGCCTATCTGCACCTTAGAGACTATTTACACACTAAAGCCTATCTGCACCTTAGTGACTATTTACACCCTAAAGCCTATCTACACCTTAGTGACTATTTACACCCTAAAGCCTATCTGCACCTTAGTGACTATTTACACCCTAAAGCCTATCTACACCTTAGTGACTATTTACACACTAGAGCCTATCTACACCTTAGTGACTATTTACACCCTAAAGCCTATCTTCACCTTAGTGACTATTTACACCCTAAAGCCTATCTGCACCTTAGTGACTATTTACACCCTAAAGCCTATCTACACCTTAGTGACTATTTACACACTAGAGCCTATCTACACCTTAGTGACTATTTACACCCTAAAGCCTATCTTCACCTTAGTGACTATTTACACCCTAAAGCCTATCTGCACCTTAGTGACTATTTACACCCTAAAGCCTATCTGCACCTTAGAGACTATTTACACACTAAAGCCTATCTGCACCTTAGTGACTATATACACCCTAAAGCCTTTCTACACCTTAGTGACTATTTACACCCTAAAGCCTATCTGCACCTTAGAGACTATTTACACCCTAAAGCCTATCTGCACCTTAGAGACTATTCACACCCTAAAGCCTATCTGCACCTTAGTGACTATTTACACCCTAAAGCCTTTCTGCACCTTAGTGACTATTCACACCCTGAAGCATATCTGCACCTTAGTGACTATTTACACCCTAAAGCCTATCTACACCTTAGTGACTATTTACATACTGAAGCCTATCTGCACCTTAGTGACTATTTACACACTAAAGCCTATCTGCACCTTAGTGACTATTTACACCCTAAAGCCTATCTACACCTTAGTGACTATTTACACCCTAGAGCCTATCTGCACCTTAGTGACTATTTACACCCTAAAGCCTATCTGCACCTTAGTGACTATTTACACCCTAAAGCCTATCTGCACCTTAGAGACTATTTACACACTAAAGCCTATCTGCACCTTAGTGACTATTTACACCCTAAAGCCTATCTACACCTTAGTGACTATTTACACCCTAAAGCCTATCTGCACCTTAGTGACTATTTACACCCTAAAGCCTATCTACACCTTAGTGACTATTTACACACTAGAGCCTATCTACACCTTAGTGACTATTTACACCCTAAAGCCTATCTTCACCTTAGTGACTATTTACACCCTAAAGCCTATCTGCACCTTAGTGACTATTTACACCCTAAAGCCTATCTACACCTTAGTGACTATTTACACACTAGAGCCTATCTACACCTTAGTGACTATTTACACCCTAAAGCCTATCTTCACCTTAGTGACTATTTACACCCTAAAGCCTATCTGCACCTTAGTGACTATTTACACCCTAAAGCCTATCTGCACCTTAGAGACTATTTACACACTAAAGCCTATCTGCACCTTAGTGACTATATACACCCTAAAGCCTTTCTACACCTTAGTGACTATTTACACCCTAAAGCCTATCTGCACCTTAGAGACTATTTACACCCTAAAGCCTATCTACACCTTAGTGACTATTTACACACTAGAGCCTATCTACACCTTAGTGACTATTTACACCCTAAAGCCTATCTTCACCTTAGTGACTATTTACACCCTAAAGCCTATCTGCACCTTAGTGACTATTTACACCCTAAAGCCTATCTGCACCTTAGAGACTATTTACACACTAAAGCCTATCTGCACCTTAGTAACTATTTACACCCTAAAGCCTATCTGCACCTTAGAGACTATTTACACACTAAAGCCTATCTGCACCTTAGTGACTATTTACACCCTAAAGCCTATCTACACCTTAGTGACTATTTACACCCTAAAGCCTATCTGCACCTTATAGACTATTTACACCCTAAAGCCTATCTGCACCTTGGTGACTATTTACACCCTAAAACCTATTTACACCCTAAAGCCTATCTTCACCTTAGTGACTATACACACCCTAAAGCCTATCTGCACCTTACTGACTATTTACACCCTAAAGCCTATCTGCACCTTTAATTATTTACACCCTAAAGCCTATCTGCACCTTAGAGACTATTTACACCCTAAAGCCTATCTGCACCTTAGTGACTATTCACACACTAAAGCCTATCTGCACCTTAGTGACTATTTACACCCTAAAGCCTATCTGCCCCTTAGTGACTATTTACACACTAAAGCCTATCTGCCCTTAGTGACTATTTACACACTAAAGCATATCTGCACCTTGGTGACTATTTACACCCTAAAGCCTATTTACACACTAAAGCCTATCTGCACCTTAGTGACTATTTACATCCTAAAGCCTATATGCACCTTAGTGACTATTTACACCCTAAAGGCTATCTGCACCTTAGTGACTATATACACCCTAAAGCCTATCTATCTAACTATTTACACCATAAAGACTATCTGACTATTTACACCCTAAAGCCTATCTGACTATTCACACCCTAAAGCCTATCTGACTATTCACACCCTAAAGCCTATCTGACTATTCACACCCTAAAGCCTATCTGACTATTCACACCCTAAAGCCTATCTGACTATTCACACCCTAAAGCCTATCTGACTATTCACACCCTAAAGCCTATTTGACTATTCACACCCTAAAGCCTATCTATCTGTGTGTGTGTGTGTATGGTTGTAGCTGCAGTCTCTGGATAGAGGCTGAGCAGGGAGCTCAGGGGAGGAAGATTCAACATCTCTCTCCCACTATTTTTCTGATTCAATTAATGCAACAGTCCTCTTCAGAGAACACTGAGCTTCAAAGGGAATACTGAAGCTTCTCTCTCTCTCGCCCCTCTCTCTCTCTCCTCGCTCTCCCTCCTATCAATATTTCCCTCTCTACCCCCTCTCTCCTCTCACTGTCTTCCCTCTCCCTCTCTCCCCCCCTTGTCTCACTCCCATCTCTCTCACCTCTCTCTCTCCCCTCTCTTTCCCTCTCCCTCTCTCTCCCCCCTCGTCTATCTCTCCTCTCACTCTTTCCCTCTCCCTCTCTCCCCCTCTCTCTCTCCCCTTGTATCTCTCTCCCACCTCTCTCTCTCCTCTCACTATTTCCCTCTCTCTCCCCCTTTCTCTCTCCCACCCCTCTCTCTCTCCTCTCACTCCCCCTCTCTCTCTCCCACCTCTCTCTCTCCTCTCTTTCCATCTCCCTCTCTCCCCTCTCTCTCATCTCTCTCCTCTCACTCTTTCCCTCTCTCTCCCCCCTGTCTTGCCCCTTGTCTCTCCCCCCTCCCCCCTCTCTCTCAATCCTTTCTGGTTAACTGAAGGGCTCTTGAACACTCCATCTCTCCCTCTTTACTTGGCTCTCTCCATACCACTCTCTCGCGCTGTTTCTTCCTCCCTCCTCACTCTCTCTTTCCCTCTAGCTTTCATTTGATGATGTGCTCAAAAACTCTTGATGTAAAGTGAACATATGGCCAGTAGATGGTAGCATTGCATTCAGGCTCTCTCTCTCTGTCCCTCTCTTCCCTCTCTCCCTTTATCTCTCTCACTCTCTCTATATATCCCTCTATCTCTCTCTCTCTCTTTATCTCTCTTTATCTCTCTCTCTATTTCAATTCAATTCAATTCAATTCAATTCAATTTCAATTCAATTCAATTCAATTTAAGGGCTTTATTGGCATGGGAAACGTGTGTTAACATTGCCAAAGCTCTGTTTCTCTCTCTCTCCCTCCCACCTCTTATCTCTGCCTGAGGAGAGAACTACATCCAGACAGCAACAACAACTAAGGTGACAGAAGACGGTTTTTGAAGCCATTCTATACAAATACCAAAGGAAGTTCCTCCCTCCCTCATTCTTGATCCCTCCTTCTGCCTCCCTCCCTCCTCCTCCCCCCCTCCTTCCTTCCTTCCTTCCTTCCTTCCTTCCTTCCTTCCTTCCTTCCTTTACTCCCTCCTCCTTTCTCTTTCTCTCTCCCTCCCTCTCTCTCTGTCTGAGGAGACAACTAAGGACACAGAAGACAGAAGACCGTTTTTGAAGCCATTCTATGCAAATACAAAAGGAATGTTCTTTGTTCAGAACACACAGCATGCAAAACCTTCCTCTCTGTAGGCACAGAGACAACCCTTTTATTTGGTTGGTTTGGTTTCTGCTTGTGACTGCTACACACAGGAGAGATGCCACGGGGGGGTAATTAGTCATCCTGTATGATGGACAGTATGTTGCTGATGTTAATATTCCATGCTTCATAGCTGTATACTGTATGCAAATGTGAAATATAGGCCTACAGTATCCATGCATGAAAGTGTGTACATCATGTCACAGACAGACATACAGACAGTTAATCTGTTACCATCTGGTAAGCAGTGTCGGAGCATCGGGTCTCGGACCAACAGGCTCTGAGACAGCTTCTCCCACCAGGCCATCAGACTGCTGAACAGCTAACCCTAGCTGTCTCCCTGCACAGACCTGCACCTTAGTGACTATTTACACCCTAAAGCCTATCTGCACCTTAGTGACTATTTACACCCTAAAGCCTATCTGCACATTAGTGACTATTTACACCCTAAAGCCTATCTGCACCTTAGTGACTATTTACACCCTAAAGCCTATCTGCACATTAGTGACTATTTACACCCTAAAGCCTATCTGCACCTTAGTGACTATTTACACCCTAAAGCCTATCTGCACATTAGTGACTATTTACACCCTAAAGCCTATCTGCACCTTAGTGACTATTTACACCCCCTTTGCTGCTATAACAGCCTCCACTCATCTGACTCCCGAGTGGTGCAGTGGTCTAAGGCTCTGCATCGCAGTGCTAGCTGTGCCACTAAAGATCCTGGTTCAAATCCAGGCTCTGTCGTAGCCGTCCGCAACCGGGAGACCCATGGGGCAGCGCACAATTGGTCCAGGGGAGGGAATGGCTGGCAGGGATGTAGCTCAGTTGGTAGAGCATGGCGTTTGCAACGCCAGGGTTTCCCACGGTGGGCCAGTATGAAAAATAAAACAATTATGTATGCACTCACTCTCTGGATAAGAGCGTCTGCTAAATGACTTAAATGTAACTCTTTATCCACAATATAGCAGGGGGTGTAAAGCCATACCACATACGTTTTTCCAGCAACAGACTATGATCGATAATGTCAAAAGCCGTACTGAAGTCTAACAAAACAGCCCCCACAATCTTTTTATCATCAATTTCCCTCAGCTAATCATCAGTCATTTGTGTCAGTACTGTGCTTGTTGAATGTCATTCCCTATAAGCGTGCTGAAACTCTGTTGTCAATTTGTTTACTGTAAAATAGCATTTTATCTGGTCAAACACAAAGTTTCCTAAGGGTTGGTAACAGGCTGATTGGTCGGCTATTTGAGCCAGTTAAGGGGGCTTTACTATTCTTAGGTAGGGGAATAACTTTAGCTTCCCTCCAGGCCTGAGGGCACACACTTTCTAGTAGGCTTAAATTGAAGATATGGCAAATAGGAGTGCCAATATCATCCACTATTATCCTCAGTAATTTTCCATCCAAGTTTTCAGATCCCGGTGGCTTGTCATTGTTGATCGACAATAATAATTGTTTCACCTCTTCCACACTTACTTTACGGAATTCAACATTACAATGTTTGTCTTTCATAATTTGGTCAGATATACATGGATGTGTAGTGTCAACATTTGTTGTTGGCATGTCATGCCTAAGTTTTCTAATCTTGCCAATAAAAAAAGTATTAAAGTTGTTGGCGATATCAGTGGGTCTAGCATTAGAAGCACTCTAACCAGAAGGCCACTGAGTTGGTCCAGCATTAGAAGCACCCTATCCACAAGGACACTGATTTGGTCCAGCATTAGAAGCACCCTATCCACAAGGACACTGAGTTGGTCTAGCATTAGAAGCACCCTATCCACAAGGCCACTGAGTTGGTCCAGCATTAGAAGCACCCTATCCACAAGGACACTGAGTTGGTCCAGCATTTGAAGCACTTTAACCACAAGGACACTGAGTTGGTCCAGCATTAGAAGCACTTTAACCACAAGGACACTGAGTTGGTCTAGCATTAGAAGCACCCTATCCACAAGGCCACTGAGTTGGTCCAGCATTAGAAGCACCCTATCCACAAGGACACTGAGTTGGTCCAGCATTAGAAGCACCCTATCCACAAGGACACTGAGTTGGTCCAGCATTAGAAGCACCCTATCTACAAGGCCACTGAGTTGGTCCAGCATTAGAAGCACCCTATCCACAAGGACACTGAGTTGGTCTAGCATTAGAAGCACCCTATCCACAAGGCCACTGAGTTGGTCTAGCATTAGAAGCACCCTAACCACAAGGACACTGAGTTGGTCTAGCATTAGAAGCACCCTATCCACAAGGACACTGAGTTGGTCTAGCATTAGAAGCACCCTATCCACAAGGACACTGAGTTGGTCCAGCATTAGAAGCACCCTAACCACAAGGACACTGAGTTGGTCTAGCATTAGAAGCACCCTATCCACAAGGACACTGAGTTGGTCTAGCATTAGAAGCACCCTATCCACAAGGACACTGAGTTGGTCTAGCATTAGAAGCACCCTAACCACAAGGACACTGAGTTGGTCTAGCATTAGAAGCACCCTATCCACAAGGACACTGAGTTGGTCTAGCATTAGAAGCACCCTAACCACAAGGACACTGAGTTGGTCTAGCATTAGAAGCACCCTATCCACAAGGACACTGAGTTGGTCCAGCATTAGCAGCATGCAGGCTAATTATAGAGGAATTACTCAGCAAAGCCTATTTAACTGTAAACACTTGGACAGAGCGCCTCTGTGTGTGTATGTAGTGTGTGTGTGTGTGTGTGTGTGTGTGTGTGTGTGTGTGTGTGTGTGTGTGTGTGTGTGTGTTTACACTGTCAGTGGTGTGGCTTGAGGGATAGCTCCACTAGATAGAGTACACACGGGTATCTCTCTCACACAGTTCTAATCCTTCCAATTTCTCCTTCTCTCTTTCCATCTTTCTTTTCCACTATCCTGCCCTTCTCCCTGCTTCCCTCTCTCCCTCTCTCTTTCTCCCTGCTTCCCTCTCTCTCTGTCTCTTTCTCCCCTTTTCCCTCTCTCTCTGTCCTCTGTAAATCCCTCCCTCTGTCCTCTGATAATCTCTCTCTCTGTCTCTCCCTCTGTCTCTCTCGCTCTCTAACCTACTTGTGCAGCATTACAGTATTACAGTGTGTTGTTGGCGTGAGGTCTAGTTCTCCAAGCATGATAGGGAGCGTGATACCGGGTCAGCCCAGGGAAAGCCCCTCTCTGCCAGGCATGAATAGAGATGACAAACAGGATGGGGTGGAGGTGGAGAGGGATTAATGATAGCACAACACTTGCCAATGGATTGAAAAGATCATGACTGTGTACAGACAGTTTCCATAAACTGATACAAGCTGTCATTGTTGTTTATGACATTTCTCATGTCATTATCATGAGAATGTTATGAGGATTCCAAGAAACCTGTCACGGTCGTCTAGGAGCGAAGGAGACCAAGGCGCAGCGTGTGCAAGAAACATGACTTTATTAATTAAAGTTTCGAACTACAAACAAAAGACGACTCATGAAGTCCACGGTTACACTAACCGAAACGGAACAAAAACCCACCACACCCAAAGGAAAACATACAGATAAATATGGCTCCCAATCAGAGATAACGAGCCGACAGCTGACACTCGTTACCTCCGATTGGGAGTCACATGACTACACAAGAACTAACCAAAACCACACACACCCAAATGAACACACCCTATTCCCAACCTAACCAAAACAAACCCCAACAAAACGAATACACCCTGGCTCAAATACAAGTCCCGGAGCCAGAGTGTGACAAAACCAAGCATAGTGGGAATGAATACAGACGTATCATCATCAGCAAAATATATATTTTTTGGTGAAACAAACAAGAAATAAGACAAAAAAACAGAACTTGAGCGTGCATAACTATTCCCCCCCCCAAAGTCAATACTTTGTAGAGCCACCTTTTGCAGCAATTACAGCTGCAAGTATCTTGGGGTATGTCTCTATAAGCTTGGCACATCTAGTCACTGGGATTTTTGCCCATTCTTCAAGGCAAAACTGCTTCAGCTCCTTCAAGTTTAATGGGTTCCGCTGGTGTACAGCAATCTTTAAGTCATACCACAGATTCTGAATTGGATTGAGGTCTGGGCTTTGACTAGGCCATTCCAAGACATTTAAATGTTTCCCCTTAAACCACTCGATTGTTGCTTTAGCAGTATGCTTAGGGTCATTGTCCTGCTGGAAGGTGAACCTCCGTCCCAGTCTCAAATCTCTGGAAGAATGAAACAGGTTTCCCTCCAGAATTTCCTTGTATTTAGCACCATCATTTCTTCAATTCTGACCAGTTTCCCAGTCCCTGCCGATGAAAAACATCCCCACAGCATGATGCTGCCACCACCATGCTTCACTGTGGGGATGGTGTTCTCGGGGTGATGAGAGGTGTTGGGTTTGCTCCAGACATAGCGTTTTCCTTGATGGCCAAAAAGCTCAATTTTAGTCTCATCTGACCAGAGTACATTCTTCCATATATTTGGGGAGTCTCCTACATGCATTATGGTGAACTCCAAACGTGTTTGCTTATTTTTTCTTTAAGCAATGGCTTTTTTCTGGCCACTCTTCCGTAAAGCCCAGCTCTGTGGAGTGTACGGCTTAAAGTGGTCCTATAGACAGATACTCCAATCTCCGCTGTGGAGCTTTGCAGCTCCTTCAGGGTTATCTTTGGTCTCTGTTGCCTCTCTGATTAATGCCCTCCTTGCCTGGTCCGTAAGTGTTGGTGGGCGGCCCTCTCTTGGCAGGTTTGTTGTGGTGCCATATGCTTTCCATTTTTTAATAATGTTTTTAATGGTGCTACGTGGGATGTTCAAAGTTTCTGATATTCTTTTATAACCCAACCCTGATCTGTACTTCTCCACAACTTTGTCCCTGACCTGTTTGGAGAGCTCCATGGTCTTCATGGTGCCGCTTGCTTGGTGGTGCCCCTTGCTTAGTGGTGTTGCAGACTCTGGGGCCTTTCAGAACAGGTGTATATATACTGAGATCATGTGACAGATCATGTGACATTTAGATTGCACACAGGTGGACTTTATTTAACTAATTATGTGACTTCTGAAGGTAATTGGTTGCACCAGATCTTATTTAGGGGCTTCATAGCAAAGGGGGTGAATACATATACAGGCACAACTTTTCTGTTATTTATTTTTTATTATTTTTTGAAACAAGTTATTTTTTTAATGTCACTTCACAAATTTGGACTATTTTGTGTATTACCATTACATGAAATCCGAATAAAAATCCATTTAAATTACAGGTTGTAATGCAACAAAATAGGAGCCAGCTGCCCAGCAAAGCTCTACCTGTCAACAGCATCTGGCTCCGAGGAGCACTATTTAATAAAATTCCATATGCCACTAGAGATCCTGGATCGAATCCAGACTCTGTCGTAGCCGGCCGCGACCGGGATACCCGTGGGGCGGCGCACAATTGGCCCAGCGTCGTCCAGGGTAGGGGAGGGAATGGCCGGCAGGGATGTAGCTCTGTTGGTAGAGCATGGCGTTTTGCAACGCCAGGGTTGTGGGTTCGATTCCCACGGGGGGCCAGTATGAAAAAAAATATATATATATAAAAAATAATGTATGCACTCACTAACTGTAAGTCGCTCTGGATAAGAGCGTCTGCTAAATGACTAAAAATGTTAAAATTTAAATTGTCTCTGTTGTTCATTCATTTAAGCCTGTACTCGAATGAACTGTTCATGGTTTCACTGCAGAGGTTTACAGTGAAACCGTGATCTGTGATCAACTTGTAAGCCTGTCTGCGGATGATACAGTAGGTAGTGGTGATTGATGAGTCATCCTGGCTGACAGAATGGCTCAACCTCAGGATACCACACATTACAGATAAACAACACACTGGAGAGGAGAGAGGGAAGAGATACTGTAAGAGAGATGAGAGAGAGAGAGAGAGAGAGAGGAGAGAGAGAGGAGAGAGAGAGGAGAGGAGAGGAGAGGAGAGGAGAGGAGAGGAGAGGAGAGGAGAGGAGAGGAGAGGAGAGGAGAGGAGAGGAGAGGAGAGGAGAGGAGAGGAGAGGAGAGGAGAGGAGAGGAGAGGAGAGGAGAGGAGAGGAGAGGAGAGGAGAGGAGAGGAGAGGAGAGGAGAGAGAGAGATACTGTAAGAGAGATGAGAGAGAGAGAGAGAGAGAGAGAGAAGGAGAGGAGAGGAGAGGAGAGAGAGAGAGAGAGATTGATTTAGAGTAAACAAACAGTGGACTTTGGTTGTTTAATCACCTGCTAGGACAATAAGTGATGACACGCACACACAAGTTAGGTTTTATTGAGTTGACAGACACACTCTCACTTACGACACAGGGTAACTCTAATTCAACAGTAATTACTACACACAACACAATCTATATATTTATTTATGCCCAGAAGTTTCAGTCTCTCTCTCTCTCTCTCTCTCTCTCTCTCTCTCTCTCTCTCTCTCTCTCTCTCTCTCTCTCTCTCTCTCTCTCTCTCTCTCTCTCTCTCTCTCTCTCTCTCTCTCTCTCTCTCTCTCTCTCTCTCTCTCTCTCAAAGTGTTACTATGGAGATATAGCAAACACACACTGTATCTGTATTGATTGCTCTTTGGGTTTTAGGCTGTGTCTCTATACAGCACTTTGTGACAACTGCTCATGTAAAAAGGGCTTTATAAACACATTTGATTAATTTGATTGACACACAGACCACACTTTAGCCGACAGGCTTCAGTGGTTGGCCTATAATCTGTGACACAGTTTACTGTACTTTTATCACCTGTCTCTCTATGGCTGGTACACAGGCAAGTGTGTTACACACACCGAAACACACATTATCTCTCTCTCTGTCTCTTGCTCTCTCTCTCTCTGTCTCTTGCTCTCTCTCTCTCTGTCTGTTTCTCTCTCTCTCTCTCTCTCTCTCTCTCTCTCTCTCTCTCTCTCTCTCTCTCTCTCTCTCTCTCTCTCTCTCTCTCTCTCTCTCTCTCTCTCTCTCTCCTCTCAATTCAATTTCAATTTAAGGGCTTTATTGGCATGGGAAACGTATGTTAACATTGCCAAAGCAAGTGAAGTAGATAGTAAACAAAAGTGAAATAAACAATAAATATTAACAGTAAACATTACACTCAGAAGTTCCAAAAGAATAAAGACATTTCAAATGTCATATTATGTATATATACAGTGTTGTAACAATGTGCAAATAGTTAAAGTACAAATGGGAAAATAAATGAACATAAATATGGGTTGTATTTACAATGGTGTTTGTTCTTCACTGGTTGCCCTTTTCTTGTGGCAACAGGTCACAAATCTTGCAGCTGTGATGGCACACTGTGGTTTTTCACCCAGTAGATAAGGGAGTTTATCAAAATTGGATTTGTTTTCGAATTCTTTGTGGATCGCTGTAATCTGAGGGAAATATGTGTCTCTAATATGGTCATACATTTGGCAGGAGGTTAGGAAGTGCAGCTCAGTTTCCACCTCATTTTGTGGGCAGTGTGCACATAGCCTGTCTTCTCTTGAGAGCCAGGTCTGCCTACGGCGGCCTTTCTCAATAGCAAGGCTATGCTCACTGAGTCTGTACATAGTCAAAGCTTTCCTTAAGTTTGGGTCAGTCACAGTGGTCAAGTATTCTGCCACTGTGTACTCTCTGTTTAGGGCCAAATAGCATACTAGTTTGCTCTGTTTTTTTGTTTGTTCTTTCCAATGTGT
Source organism: Coregonus lavaretus (assembly GCF_964263955.1). Taxonomy (NCBI): domain Eukaryota; kingdom Metazoa; phylum Chordata; class Actinopteri; order Salmoniformes; family Salmonidae; genus Coregonus; species Coregonus lavaretus. The sequence continues at coordinate 14,268 of NW_028159103.1, forward strand.
CAAGTAATTCTCTTTTTGTTTTCTCATGATTTGGTTGGGTCTAGTTGTGTTGTTGTTGTTGTTGTCCTGGGGCTGTGTGGGGTCTGTTTGTGTTTGTGAACAGAGCCCCAGGACAAGCTTACTTAGGGGACTCTTCTCCAAGTTAATCTCTCTGTAGGTGATGGCTTTGTTATGGAAGGTTTGGGAATCGCTTCCTTTTAAGTGGTTATAGAATTTAACGGCTCTTTTCTGGATTTTGATAATTAGCGGGTATTGGCCTAATTCTGCTCTGCATGCATTATTTGGTGTTTTACGTTGTACACGGAGGATGTTTTTGCAGAATTCTGCATGCAGAGTCTCAATTTGGTGTTTGTCCCATTTTGTGAATTCTTGGTTGGTGAGCGGACCCCAGACCTCAGAACCATAAAGGGCAATGGGTTCTATAACTGATTCAATTATTTTTAGCCAGATCCTAATTGGTATGTCAAATTTTATGTTCCTTTTGATGGCATAGAAGGCCCTTCTTGCCTTGTCTCTCAGATCGTTCACAGCTTTGTGGAAGTTACCTGTGGCGCTGATGTTTAGGCCGAGGTATGTATAGTTTTTTGTGTGCTCTAGGGCAACGGTGTCTAGATGGAATTTGTATTTGTGGTCCTGGCAACTGGACCTTTTTTGGAACACCATTATTTTTGTCTTACTGAGATTTACTGTCAGGGCCCAGGTCTGACAGAATCTGTGCAGAAGATCTAGGTGCTGCTGTAGGCCCTCCTTGGTTGGTGACAGAAGCACCAGATCGTCAGCAAACAGAAGACATTTGACTTCAGATTCTAGTAGGGTGAGGCCGGGTGCTGCAGACTGTTCTAGTGCCCTCGCCAATTCGTTGATATATATGTTGAAGAGGGTGGGGCTTAAACTGCATCCCTGTCTCACCCCACGGCCCTGTGGAAAGAAATGTGTGTGTTTTTTGCCAATTTTAACCGCACACTTGTTGTTTGTGTACATGGATTTTATAATGTCGTATGTTTTTCCCCCAACCCCACTTTCCATCAATTTGTATAGCAGACCCTCATGCCAAATTGAGTCAAAAGCTTTTTTGAAATCAACAAAGCATGAGAAGACTTTGCCTTTGTTTTGTTTTGTTTGTTTGTCAATTAGGGTGTGCAGGGTGAATACGTGGTCTGTCGTACGGTAATTTGGTAAAAAGCCAATTTGACATTTGCTCAGTACATTGTTTTCACTGAGGAAATGAACTAGTCTGCTGTTAATGATAATGCAGAGGATTTTCCCAGCCTCTCTCTCTCTCTCTCTCTCTCTCATGTATAAGGGACCCTATGCTAATTAGACATGACGATTAGAGGACAGAGAAGGAGGCAGGAATGTTGTTGACCCTCTTCTAACCAGAGCGAGCAGAAGATATATAGTTAGAAAGATGATAGATAGATAGATAGACACACACAGACAGACAGACAGACAGACAGGCAGACAGGCAGACAGGCAGGCAGGCAGACAGGCAGGCAGACAGACAGGCAGGCAGGCAGGCAGGCAGGCAGACAGACAGACAGACAGACAGACAGACAGACAGACAGACAGACAGACAGACAGACAGACAGACAGACAGACAGACAGACAGACAGACAGACAGACAGACAGACAGACAGACAGACAGACATATCAGATGATAGTGTGTGTGTGTGTGTAATACACACGTGTGAATTTAGCTTGTTTGTATGCAAACATAAGAACCACACAAGGTTCCCTGGTTGCCATGGGGCGATGTCACTTCCCCCTCCTAAAAGCACCACCTCTTTAATCATGGAGAAGATTGGCTGTGGAGAGGTTCTTTAGTTTGGTACTTCACTGCTGATTGGCTACGGAGAGGTTCTTTAGTGTGGTACCTCTCTGCTGATTGATTGTGGAGAGGTTCTTTAATGTGGTCGCTCTCTGCTGATTGGCTGTGGAAAGGTTACTTTGGGTTTCTCTGCTAGTCAGTGTGGCGTAGCCTCAGTCAACCCTGCCTTGCTCTTAAGAGGAAAAACTAGGTGGGTGTTTAAGGAGGCTTTGGGGATTATTTAAAGGGTTAGTTGGTGGAGAATACATGTTATAGCCTCTTATCCATACAGTCTGTCTGAAATCAACGGTTATGATCCCCAGTGTACTTTAGAGATGTCTTAAAGAAGGTGTTTCTCTCTTTTATGGGTGGAAAATGTTGTTCTATGAGTTGGAGATGATGATAGAGGTTATTAACAGGGTAGACAGTAGTGTTGTGGATAGAGGTTATTAACAGGGTAGACAGTAGTGTTGTGGATAGAGGTTATTAACAGGGTAGACAGTAGTGTTGTGGATATAGGTTATTAACAGGGTAGACAGTAGTGTTGTGGATAGAGGTTATTAACAGGGTAGACAGTAGTGTTGTGGATAGAGGTTATTAACAGGGTAGACAGTAGTGTTGTGGATAGAGGTTATTAACAGGGTAGACAGTAGTGTTGTGGATAGAGGTTATTAACAGGGTAGACAGTAGTGTTGTGGATAGAGGCTAGTCAGTGTAGACAGTAGTGTTGTGGATAGAGGTTATTAACAGGGTAGACAGTAGTGTTGTGGATAGAGGTTATTAACAGGGTAGACAGTAGTGTTGTGGATAGAGGTTATTAACAGGGTAGACAGTAGTGTTGTGGATAGAGGTTATTAACAGGGTAGACAGTAGTGTTGTGGATAGAGGTTATTAACAGGGTAGACAGTAGTGTTGTGGATAGAGGTTATTAACAGGGTAGACAGTAGTGTTGTGGATAGAGGTTATTAACAGGGTAGACAGTAGTGTTGTGGATAGAGGTTATTAACAGGGTAGACAGTAGTGTTGTGGATAGAGGTTATTAACAGGGTAGACAGTAGTGTTGTGGATAGAGGTTATTAACAGGGTAGACAGTAGTGTTGTGGATAGAGGTTATTAACAGGGTAGACAGTAGTGTTGTGGATAGAGGTTATTAACAGGGTAGACAGTAGTGTTGTGGATAGAGGTTATTAACAGGGTAGACAGTAGTGTTGTGGATAGAGGTTATTAACAGGGTAGACAGTAGTGTTGTGGATAGAGGTTATTAACAGTGTAGACAGTAGTGTTGTGGATAGAGGCTAGTCAGTTTAGACAGTGTTGTGGTTTTTCCCCATCTTTTTTATTTTGCATGAGCGTTGATCCAACTATAGTGGAAAATGGAGATTAGCGTTTACCCAACTATTTTGTTTTACCACTACATCACTGGCTACATCTTATAATGTAGCATATTTCCTTAGTAATCCTATTAATATTACCATTTTGTTTCATATTTTTCTTATTCTATATCTAAATTGAATTATTTGTCTTCTCACAGAGTTATGAAGGACCATGGGAACTCAAGAGGACTGTTGAGTGTATCTATTTAGTGAAGACCCATGGGAACTCAGAGGACTGTTGAGTGTATCTATTTAGTGAAGACCCATGGGAACTCAGAGGACTGTTGAGTGTATCTATTTAGTGAAGACCCATGGGAACTCAAGAGGACTGTTGAGTGTATCTATTTAGTGAAGACCCATGGGAACTCAGAGGACTGTTGAGTGTATCTATTTAGTGAAGACCCATGGGAACTCAAGAGGACTGTTGAGTGTATCTATTTAGTGAAGACCCATGGGAACTCAGAGGACTGTTGAGTGTATCTATTTAGTGAAGACCCATGGGAACTCAAGAGGACTGTTGAGTGTATCTATTTAGTGAAGACCCATGGGAACTCAAGAGGACTGTTGAGTGTATCTATTTAGTGAAGACCCATGGGAACTCAAGAGGACTGTTGAGTGTATCTATTTAGTGAAGACCCATGGGAACTCAAGAGGACTGTTGAGTGTATCTATTTAGTGAAGACCCATGGGAACTCAGAGGACTGTTGAGTGTATCTATTTAGTGAAGACCCATGGGCACTCAAGAGGACTGTTGAGTGTATCTATTTAGTGAAGACCCATGGGAACTCAAGAGGACTGTTGAGTGTATCTATTTAGTGAAGACCCATGGGAACTCAAGAGGACTGTTGAGTGTATCTATTTAGTGAAGGACCATGGGAACTCAGAGGACTGTTGAGTGTATCTATTTAGTGAAGGACCATGGGAACTCAAGAGGACTGCTGTGTGTATCTATTTAGTGATGGTAGATGCTTATACTGTTAGTCTTTCTTCATCATAAACTCTTTACACCATATCTAAATCTGTATCTATATAGCATAACATGCTAACTCTTTACATTACACCATATCTAAATCTTTATCTAAATAGCATCACATGCTAACTCTATACACACCATATCTAGATAAGAACAGTGGGAACCCAGAGAATCACAGTGTTCAGAGAAGAAGTCTCCATACCACAGTAAAGCCTGTTTCCACATTGTGTGAGTCCTGCACGGGTCAGTTTTTTGGAGCCACACCCACCCCGTGACGGCCACATCAATTCCGAGCCCCACCCGATATCAGGACAGAATTGTTTGCGGGTAACCGGAGGTAACCGTCTGCCAACAAACACAGCAGTAATACGATGAAGAGTTGACAAGTGCTGCTGCATGCAACTCCTGTGTATACGTCTGCCTTATGCCTTATGTAGGCTAAACATACACAGATTCTAGCACTTCAGGGCCTGTTCCCGCTTCAGGGCCTGTTCGTTCCCGGTTCAGGGCCTGTTCCCGCTTCAGGGCCTGTTCGTTCCCGGTTCAGGGCCTGTTCCCGCTTCAGGGCCTGTTCCCGCTTCAGGGCCTGTTCCCGCTTCAGGGCCTGTTTCCGCTTCAGGGCCTGTTCCCACTTCAGGGCCTGTTCCCGCTTCAGGGCCTGTTCCCGCTTCAGGGCCTGTTCGTTCCCGCTTCAGGGCCTGTTCCCACTTCAGGGCCTGTTCCCGCTTCAGGGCCTGTTCGTTCCCGCTTCAGGGCCTGTTCCCGCTTCAGGGCCTGTTCCCGCTTCAGGGCCTGTTCCCGCTTCAGGGCCTGTACCCGCTTCAGGAACTGTTCCCGCTTCAGGGCCTGTTTCCGCTTCAGGGCCTGTTTCCGCTTCAGGGCCTGTTCGTTCCCGCTTCAGGGCCTGTTCCCGCTTCAGGGCCTGTTCCTGCCTGTGTTTGAACTTGTCTTGTCTTGGTGTTGCTGTGTGCAACACTACTTTTTCTGTGTTGATATTTACATTTTACATTTTAGTCATTTAGCAGACGCTCTTATCCAGAGCGACTTACAGTTAGTGAGTGCATACATTTTTTTATACTGGCCCCCCGTGGGAAACGAACCCACAACCCTGGCATTGCAAGCGCCATGCTCTCCCATCTGAGCTACACAGGGATATGGATACTCATTTTATATTTTTCGCAGTGCTGTGTTTGCGTGTTATTGGGGTTGACCTCTGTATCCCTCTTGACAGACTTGCCATGTCAGCATTATTCAGAGCGAGTGGAATGGAGGGAGAGAGAGAGGGAGAGGGACAGAGACAGGGGAGAGAGACAGGGGAGAGAGAGAGAGAGAGAGAGAGAGAGAGAGAGAGAGAGAGAGAGAGAGAGAGATAGAGAGAGAGAGAGAGAGAGAGAGAATTCCATATAGACACCATTGTCCTAGAGCACAAAATCCAGAAAAGAGCCGTTAAATTCTACAACCACCTAAAAGGAAGCAATTCCCAAACCTTCCAAAACAAAGCCATCACCTACAGAGAGATGAACTTGGAGAAGAGTCCCCTAAGCAAGCTGGTGCTGACAAACACAAACAGACCCCACAGAGCCCCAGGACAGCAACACAATTAGACCCAACCAAATCATGGATAATTTCTTGACACATTGGAAAGAATTAACAAAACTACAATGCTATTTGGCCCTAAACATAGAGTACAGAGTGGCAGAATACCTGACCACTGTGACTGACCCAAAATTAAGAACATTCTTGACTATGTACAGACTCAGTGAGCATAGCCTTGCTATTGAGAAAGGCCGCCGTAGGCAGACCTGGCTCTCAAGAGAATACAGGCTATGTGCACACTGCCCACAAAATGAGGTGGAAACTGAGCTGAACTTCCTAACCTCTTGCCAAATGTTTGACCATATTAGAGAGACATATTTCCCTCAGATTACACATACCCACAAAGAATCCTCATAAATCCAATCCTCCACACAAATCCAATCCTCATAAACTCCCATATACACTGAGTACACCAAACATTCGGAAGACTTTCCTAATATTGAGTTGCACCCTCTTGCCCTCAGAACAGCCTGAATTCGTAGGGGCATAGACTCTACAAGGTGTCGAAAGCGTTCGACAGGGATGCTGGCCAATATTGACTCCACAGTTGTGTCAAGTTGGATGGATGTCCTTCGGGTAGTGGACCATTCTTGATACACAAGGAAAACTGTTGAGCGTGAAACACCCAGCTGCGTTGCAGTTCTTGACACAAATTGGTGCTCCTGGCACCTACTACCATACCCTGTTCAAAAGGCACTTACAAGTTTTGTCTTGCCCATTCACCCGCTGCATGGCACACATACAGAATCCTTGTCTCAATTGTCTAAAGGCTTAAAAATCCTTCTTTAACCTCTATGGGATCGGTGTCCCGTATACGGGACGGTTGAGCTAATGTGGGCTAATGTGGTTAGCATGACTGTTGTAAGTAACAGTAAACTTTCCAGGACATAGACATGTCTTATATGGGCAGAAAGCTTAAATTCTTGTTAATCTAACTGCACTGTCCAGTTTACAGTAGCTATTACAGTGGAAAAATACCATGCTACCATGCACTCCTGGGAATGTGTAAACTTATATTTTGTATTACCATATCATTTATTATGTTCTCTATAGTTATGTACCTGAAAATGTATCAATTGACCAATTCGGCACATTTGGGCAGACTTGATACAAAATAGTCCAGTATTGCAATGCTTCACTGGATCAATCTGAAACTTTGCACACACACTGCGGCCTTCTAATGGCCAAAATCGAAATTGCGTCTAAATTGCAACATTATATTGTGGCCTTTCTCTTGTATTTCAAATATATATATATATATTTTAAATATTTTACCAGATCTAATGTGTTATATTCTCCTACATTAATTTCACATTTCGACAAACTTCAAAGTGTTTCCTTTCAAATGGTATCAATAATTAGCATATCCTTGCTTCAGGTCCTGAGCTACAGGCAGTTAGATTTGGGTATGTCATTTTTGGCAAAAATTGAAAAAATTATGAGGTTAAACTGTCTTCTCCCCTTAATCTACACTGATTGAAGTAAATTTAAAACATGACATCAATAAGGGATCATAGCTTTCACCTGGTCAGTCCATGTCATGGAAAGAGCAGTTGTCCTTAATGTTTTGTATACTCAGTTGATATTAGGTGAAATACCACAGTGTGCCATCACAGCAGCAAGATTTGTGACCTGTTGCCACAAGAAAAGGGCAACCAGTGAAGCACAAACACGATTGTAAATACAACCCATATTTATTTATCTGTTTATTTATTTCCCCTTTCATCCTTCAACTATTTGCACATTGTTATAACATTGTACATAGCCAATAATATAACATTTGAAATGTCTATATTCTTTAAAAACTTTTGTGACTGTTCATTTCTGATTGTTTATTTCCATTTTGTTTACTATCTATTTCACTTGCTTTGGCAATGTAAACATATGTTTCCCATGCCAATAAAGCCCTTTGAATTGAATTGAGAGAGAAAGAGAGACATAGAGAGAGAGACAGAGACAGAGACAGAGACAGAGACAGAGAGAAGACAAGAGGAGAAATAGACCCAGATAGAAGACAAGAGGAGAAATAGACCCAGATAGAAGACAAGAGGAGAGGAGAAATAGACCCAGATAGAAGACAAGAGGAGAAATAGACCCAGATAGAAGACAAGAGGAGAAATAGACCCAGATAGAAGACAAGAGGAGAGGAGAAATAGACCCAGATAGAAGACAAGAGGAGAAATAGACCCAGATAGAAGACAAGAGGAGAAATAGACCCAGATAGAAGACAAGAGGATAGGAGAAATAGACCCAGATAGAAGACAAGAGGATAGGAGAAATAGACCCAGATAGAAGACAAGAGGAGAGGAGAAATAGACCCAGATAGAAGACAAGAGGAGAAATAGACCCAGATAGAAGACAAGAGGAGAGGAGAAATAGACCCAGATAGAAGACAAGAGGAGAAATAGACCCAGATGGAAGACAAGACAAGAGGAGAAATAGACCCAGATAGAAGACAGGAGGAGAGGAGAAATAGACCCAGATAGAAGACAAGAGGAGAAATAGACCCAGATAGAAGACAAGAGGAGAAATAGACCCAGATAGAAGACAAGAGGAGAAATAGACCCAGATAGAAGACAAGAGGAGAGGAGAAATAGACCCAGATATAAGACAAGAGGAGAGGAGAAATAGACCCAGATATAAGACAAGAGGATAAATAGACCCAGATAGAAGACAAGAGAAGAGGAGAAATAGACCCAGATAGAAGACAAGAGGAGAAATAGACCCAGATAGAAGACAAGAGGATAAATAGACCCAGATAGAAGACAAGAGGATAAATAGACCCAGATAGAAGACAAGAGGAGAAATAGACCCAGATAGAAGACAAGAGGAGAGGAGAAATAGACCCAGATAGAAGACAGGAGGAGAGGAGAAATAGACCCAGATAGAAGAGAAGAGGAGAAATAGACCCAGATAGAAGACAAGAGAAGAGGAGAAATAGACCCAGATAGAAGACAAGAGGAGAAATAGACCCAGATAGAAGACAAGAGGATAAATAGACCCAGATAGAAGACAAGAGGAGAAATAGACCCAGATAGAAGACAATAGGAGAAATAGACCCAGATAGAAGACAAGAGGAGAGGAGAAATAGACCCAGATAGAAGACAAGAGGAGAGGAGAAATAGACACAGATAGAAGACAAGAGGAGAAATAGACCCAGATAGAAGACAAGAGGAGAAATAGACCCAGATAGAAGACAAGAGAAGAAATAGACCCAGATAGAAGACAAGAGGAGAGGAGAAATAGACCCAGATAGAAGACAAGAGGAGAGGAGAAATAGACCCAGATAGAAGACAAGAGGAGAGGAGAAATAGACCCAGATAGAAGACAAGAGGAGAAATAGACCCAGATGGAAGACAAGACAAGAGGAGAAATAGACCCAGATAGAAGACAAGAGGAGAGGAGAAATAGACCCAGATAGAAGACAAGAGGAGAAATAGACCCAGATAGAAGACAAGAGGAGAAATAGACCCAGATAGAAGACAAGAGGAGAAATAGACCCAGATAGAAGACAAGAGGAGAGGAGAAATAGACCCAGATAGAAGACAAGAGGAGAGGAGAAATAGACCCAGATAGAAGACAAGAGGAGAAATAGACCCAGATAGAAGACAAGAGGAGAGGATTGTCAATGGGGCTGATGTGGATGCGGAGTCGGAGTCAGGCGCAGGACACAGAAGCTCAGTCAAACAGACTTTACTAGTCAAATATACCATACAAAAATAAACGGGCCTCAAACACTGGAGGCGAGAGATTACGCAAGCAGTGCGTAAAACACTAACTAAATGAGCACAAAACTCTGACATCAACGGACAGGCGGACAACAACACACAAACTCACATACACAAAGCAGAAAACTTATAGGACACCTAATTAGACACAAACGGACACAGGTGCAACAGACAGATCAAACCAAATAAACATCGAAACATCCAACGGTGGTAGCTAGTACTCCGGGGACGACGAACGCCGAAGCCTGCCCGAGCAAGGAGGAGGAGCAGCCTCGGCAGAATCCGTGACAGTACCCCCCCCCCCTTGACGCGCGGCTCCAGCCGTGCGCCGACCCCGGCCTCGGGGACGACCAGGAGGACGCGGAGCAGGGCGCGTAGGATGACTGCGATGGAACTCAGTCAGGAGGGATGGATCTAAAATGTCCCTCCGAGGCACCCAGCACCGTTCCTCCGGGCCGTACCCCTCCCACTCCACGAGATACTGGAGACCCCCCATCCGACGTCTCGAATCCAAGATGGTCCGGACCGTGTACGCCGGAGCTCCCTCGATGTCCAGTGGGGGCTCGATCTCCGCATCGACCTCCAACACCACCGGAGCCACCAGACAAGACTCCAGCAGTATGGGAGTAGGCTCGTTGGACCTCTCCTCTGTGTCATACCGCCGAGACAGGGCGTCTGCCTTACCGTTCTGGGACCCTGGGATGTACGTTATTTTAAAAATGAACCGGGTTAGAAACATATTCCACCTAGCCTGACGAGGGTTCAATCTCCTAGCTGCCCGGATGTACTCCAGGTTACGGTGATCAGTCAGAATGAGGAAAGGGTGTTGAGCCCCCTCAAGCCAATGCCTCCACACCTTTAGGGCCTGAACCACGGCTAACAGCTCCCTGTCCCCTTCGTCATAATTTCGCTCCGCCGGGCTGAGCTTCTTAGAATAGAACGCACATGGGCGGAGTTTAGGTGGCGTGCCGGACCGTTGCGACAGTACTGCCCCAATACCGGCCTCTGACGCGTCCACCTCTACTTGGAATGGTAAAGTGGGGTCCGGATGCGCCAGCACTGGAGCCGAAGTGAACAGGTTCTTCAGTTTAACAAATGCCCTGTCCGCTTCAGCTGACCACTGCAAACGCACCGGACCCCCCTTCAGCAGGGACGTAATGGGAGCTGCCACCTGTCCAAACCTCCGGTAGTAATTAGCAAAACCCAAAAACTGCTGCACCTCTTTAACAGTGGTTGGAGTTTGCCAATTAAGCACGGCAGACACACGGTAAACCTCAATCTTCACCCCTGACGCGGACAACAGATAACCCAAAAAGGAGATGGACTCCTGGAAAAACAAACATTTCTCTGCCTTGACATACAAGTCATGCTCCAACAGCCTCCCCAACACTCGGCACACCAGGGCTACATGCTCGGCTCGTGTAGAAGAGTACACTAGGATGTCGTCAATGTACACCACAACACCCTGCCCATGCATGTCCCGGAAGATCTCGTCCACAAAGGATTGGAAGACTGAAGGAGCATTCATTAACCCGTATGGCATGACGAGATACTCGTAATGACCCGAGGTGGTGCTAAATGATGTTTTCCATTAATCTCCCTCCCTAATGCGCACCAGGTTGTACGCGCTCCTGAGATCCAACTTTGTGAAGAACCGCGCTCCGCGTAATGATTCAGTCATACTCGCAATCAGAGGAAGAGGATAACTGTATTTAACCATGATCTGATTGAGACTACGGTAATCAATACACGGGCGCAAACCCCCATCCTTCTTCTTCAAAAAGAAGAAACTCGAGGACACCGGGGAAGTGGAGGTCCGTATGTATCCCTGTCTCAAGGACTCGGCTATGTAAGTTTCCATAGCCGCTGTCTCCTCTTGAGACAGAGGATACACATGGCTCCGCGGGAGTGCTGCTCCTGTTTGGAGGTCTATCGCACAATCCCCCTGTCTATGAGGTGGCAACCATGTCGCCCTTGTTTTGCTGAACACGAGTGCTAAATCCTCATACTCAGGGGGAATGTGCATTGCGGGCACTTGGTTCGGACTCTCCACCGAGGTCCCCCCACGGAAACACCTAGACATCTCCCTACACACTGGGCAGACCACTCCATGAGAGCCCTCTGTTGCCACGAAATGGTAGGATCATGGGCGATTAACCAGGGAAGCCCCAGCACTACGGGATACGCAGGAGAGTCGATCAGATATAACTGAATGGTCTCCTCATGACCCCCCTGCGTATTCATCTTAAGTGGTGCTGTGACTTCTCTAATCAACCCCGATCCCAGCGGCCGGCTATCTAGGGCATGGACAGGGAAGGGAGCATCAACAGGCAGGAGGGAAATCCCTAACCTTAAACAAAATTTACGATCAACAAAATTCCCAGCTGCGCCTGAATCGACTAGCGCCTTATGCTGGGAATGAGGTGCCACCTGTGGAAATCTTACAGGTATACACATGAGAACAACAGAGCGCTCTGCGTAAGTGGGGCGCCTACTCACCTGAAATGACTCCCCAGTGCGTGACCTGTTGTTCCCTCTCCCTGGAGACCCTCCCCAGCACCTAGCCGCAGTGTTCCCTCCACGGCCACAGTTGGTGCAGGGGACGGCCCCCCTCGGGTTCTCTCTCCTCCTCTCTCTAGCGCCAGCACCCCCGAGCTCCATAGGGATCGGCTCGGAGGTGCTGGAGGATGGAATGGACGACCCCCATTCGGGACGTCCGCGGGTAGCCAGCAGGGTATCGAGACGGATGGACATGTCCACCAACTGGTCGAAAAATTGGTTGGTGTCCCTGCAGGCCAGCTCACGACGAACGTCCTCACTAAGACTGCATCGATAGTGGTCGATGAGGGCCCTCTCATTCCACCCTGCATCCGCCGCTAGAGTCCGGATCTCCAGGGCGAACTCCTGTGCGCTCCTCTTCCCCTGTCGGAGGTGGAACAGACGCTCCCCCGCCGCTTTCCCCTCAGGTGGATGGTCGAAAACTGCCCTGAAGCGGCGGGAGAACTCCGCGTAGGTGATGGTGGCGGCGTCTATTCCCCTCCATTCGGCGTTGGCCCACTCCAACGCCTTGCCGGAGAGACAGGAGATGAGGGCGGAGACGCTCTCGTATCCCGAGGGTGCCGGGTGTATGGTGGCCAGGTAGAGTTCCACCTGCAGGAGGAACCCCTGACACCCGGCTGCGGTGCCATCATACGCCCTCGGGAGCGAGAGCCTAATTCCACTGGGTTCCGGTGCTGGGATGGGAGGACTGGCCGATGGTGATGGTAAGGTGGGCGGAGGTGTGGGCACCTCTCTAGTTACCAATCGGCGCAGAGTGTTCGTCACCTCATTCATGGCGGACCCGAGTTGCCGGATCATGGCGTCTTGCTCGCTGATCCGATCCCCCAGCGACTTGGGTGCCGCCGCTGCTCCTGCTGACTCCATGAAGGGTGTGTTGTTCTGTCAATGGGGCTGATGTGGATGCGGAGTCGGAGTCAGGCGCAGGACACAGAAGCTCAGTCAAACAGACTTTACTAGTCAAATATACCATACAAAAATAAACGGGCCTCAAACACTGGAGGCGAGAGATTATGCAAGCAGTGCGTAAAACACTAACTAAATGAGCACAAAACTCTGACATCAACGGACAGGCGGACAACAACACACAAACTCACATACTCAAAGCAGAAAACTTATAGGACACATAATTAGACACAAACGGACACAGGTGCAACAGACAGACCAAACCAAACAAATATCGAAAGATCCAACGGTGGTAGCTAGTACTCCGGGGACGACGAACGCCGAAGCCTGCCCGAGCAAGGAGGAGGAGCAGCCTCGGCAGAATCCGTGACAAGGATAAATAGACCCAGATAGAAGACAAGAGGAGAGGAGAAATAGACCCAGATAGAAGACAAGAGAAGAGGAGAAATAGACCCAGATAGAAGACAAGAGGAGAGGAGAAATAGACCCAGATAGAAGACAAGAGGAGAAATAGACCCAGATAGAAGACAAGAGGAGAGGAGAAATAGACCCAGATAGAAGACAAGAGGAGAAATAGACCCAGATAGAAGACAAGAGAAGAGGAGAAATAGACCCAGATAGAAGACAAGAGAAGAGGAGAAATAGACCCGGATAGAAGACAAGAGGAGAAATAGACCCAGATAGAAGACAAGAGGAGAAATAGACCCAGATAGAAGACAAGAGGAGAAATAGACCCAGATAGAAGACAAGAGGAGAGGAGAAATAGACCCAGATAGAAGACAAGAGGAGAAATAGACCCAGATAGAAGACAAGAGGAGAGGAGAAATAGACCCAGATAGAAGACAAGAGGAGAAATAGACCCAGATAGAAGACAAGAGAAGAGGAGAAATAGACCCAGATAGAAGACAAGAGAAGAGGAGAAATAGACCCGGATAGAAGACAAGAGGAGAAATAAACCCAGATAGAAGACAAGAGGAGAAATAGACCCAGATAGAAGACAAGAGGAGAGGAGAAATAGACCCAGATAGAAGACAAGAGGAGAGGAGAAATAGACCCAGATAGAAGACAAGAGGAGAGGAGAAATAGACCCAGATAGAAGACAAGAGGAGAGGAGAAATAGACCCAGATAGAAGACAAGAGAAGAGGAGAAATAGACCCAGATAGAAGACAAGAGAAGAGGAGAAATAGACCCAGATAGAAGACAAGAGGAGAGGAGAAATAGACCCAGATAGAAGACAAGAGGAGAAGAGAAATAGACCCAAATAGAAGACAAGAGAAGAGGAGAAATAGACCCAGATAGAAGACAAGAGAAGAGGAGAAATAGACCCAGATAGAAGACAAGAGAAGAGGAGAAATAGACCCAGATAGAAGACAAGAGGAGAAATAGACCCAGATAGAAGACAAGATGAGAAATACACCCAGATAGAAGACAAGAGAAGGGGAGAAATAGACCCAGATAGAAGACAAGAGGAGAAATAGACCCAGATAGAAGACAAGAGGAGAGGAGAAATAGACCCAGATATAAGACAAGAGGAGAGGAGAAATAGACCCAGATAGAAGACAAGAGGAGAGGAGAAATAGACCCAGATAGTAGACAAGAGGAGAAATAGACCCAGATAGAAGACAAGAGAAGAGGAGAAATATACCCAGATAGAAGACAAGAGGAGAGGAGAAATAGACCCAGATAGAAGACAAGAGAAGAGGAGAAATAGACCCAGATAGAAGACAAGAGAAGAGGAGAAATATACCCAGATAGAAGACAAGAGGATAAATAGACCCAGATAGAAGACAAGAGAAGAGGAGAAATATACCCAGATAGAAGACAAGAGGATAAATAGACCCAGATAGAAGACAAGAGAAGAGGAGAAATAGACCCAGATAGAAGACAAGAGGAGAGGAGAAATAGACCCAGATAGAAGACAAGAGGAGAAATAGACCCAGATAGAAGACAAGAGGAGAAATAGACCCAGATAGAAGACAAGAGAAGAGGAGAAATAGACCCAGATAGAAGACAAGAGGAGAAATAGACCCAGATAGAAGACAAGAGGAGAAATAGACCCAGATAGAAGACAAGAGGAGAAATAGACCCAGATAGAAGACAAGAGGAGAAATAGACCCAGATAGAAGACAAGAGGAGAGGAGAAATAGACCCAGATAGAAGACAAGAGGAGAAATAGACCCAGATAGAAGACAAGAGAAGAGGAGAAATAGACCCAGATAGAAGACAAGAGAAGAGGAGAAATATACCCAGATAGAAGACAAGAGGATAAATAGACCCAGATAGAAGACAAGAGAAGAGGAGAAATATACCCAGATAGAAGACAAGAGGATAAATAGACCCAGATAGAAGACAAGAGAAGAGGAGAAATAGACCCAGATAGAAGACAAGAGGAGAGGAGAAATAGACCCAGATAGAAGACAAGAGGAGAAATAGACCCAGATAGAATACAAGAGAAGAGGAGAAATAGACCCAGATAGAAGACAAGAGGAGAGGAGAAATAGACCCAGATAGAAGACAAGAGGAGAAATAGACCCAGATAGAAGACAAGAGGAGAAATAGACCCAGATAGAAGACAAGAGGAGAAATAGACCCAGATAGAAGACAAGAGGAGAGGAGAAATAGACCCAGATAGAAGACAAGAGGAGAAATAGACCCAGATAGAAGACAAGAGGAGAAATAGACCCAGATAGTAGACAAGAGGAGAAATAGACCCAGATAGAAGACAAGAGGAGAAATAGACCCAGATAGTAGACAAGAGGAGAAATAGACCCAGATAGCAGACAAGAGGAGAAATAGACCCAGATAGAAGACAAGAGAAGAGGAGAAATAGACCCAGATAGAAGACAAGAGAAGAGGAGAAATAGACCCAGATAGAAGACAAGAGGAGAGGAGAAATAGACCCAGATAGAAGACAAGAGGAGAAGAGAAATAGACCCAGATAGAAGACAAGAGAAGAGGAGAAATAGACCCAGATAGAAGACAAGAGAATAGGAGAAATAGACCCAGATAGAAGACAAGAGAAGAGGAGAAATAGACCCAGATAGAAGACAAGAGGAGAAATAGACCCAGATAGATGACAAGATGAGAAATACACCCAGATAGAAGACAAGAGAAGGGGAGAAATAGACCCAGATAGAAGACAAGAGGAGAAATAGACCCAGATAGAAGACAAGAGGAGAGGAGAAATAGACCCAGATATAAGACAAGAGGAGAGGAGAAATAGACCCAGATAGAAGACAAGAGGAGAGGAGAAATAGACCCAGATAGTAGACAAGAGGAGAAATAGACCCAGATAGAAGACAAGAGAAGAGGAGAAATATACCCAGATAGAAGACAAGAGGAGA
Source organism: Coregonus lavaretus (assembly GCF_964263955.1). NCBI lineage: Eukaryota > Metazoa > Chordata > Actinopteri > Salmoniformes > Salmonidae > Coregonus > Coregonus lavaretus. The sequence goes on from NW_028159103.1 coordinate 30,552, forward strand.
GGAGAAATAGACCCAGATAGAAGACAAGAGAAGAGGAGAAATAGACCCAGATAGAAGACAAGAGAAGAGGAGAAATATACCCAGATAGAAGACAAGAGGATAAATAGACCCAGATAGAAGACAAGAGAAGAGGAGAAATATACCCAGATAGAAGACAAGAGGATAAATAGACCCAGATAGAAGACAAGAGAAGAGGAGAAATAGACCCAGATAGAAGACAAGAGGAGAGGAGAAATAGACCCAGATAGAAGACAAGAGGAGAAATAGACCCAGATAAAAGACAAGAGGAGAAATAGACCCAGATAGAAGACAAGAGAAGAGGAGAAATAGACCCAGATAGAAGACAAGAGGAGAGGAGAAATAGACCCAGATAGAAGACAAGAGGAGAAATAGACCCAGATAGAAGACAAGAGGAGAAATAGACCCAGATAGAAGACAAGAGGAGAAATAGACCCAGATAGAAGACAAGAGGAGAGGAGAAATAGACCCAGATAGAAGACAAGAGGAGAAATAGACCCAGATAGAAGACAAGAGGAGAAATAGACCCAGATAGTAGACAAGAGGAGAAATAGACCCAGATAGAAGACAAGAGGAGAAATAGACCCAGATAGTAGACAAGAGGAGAAATAGACCCAGATAGCAGACAAGAGGAGAAATAGACCCAGATAGAAGACAAGAGGAGAAATAGACCCAGATAGAAGACAAGAGGAGAAATAGACCCAGATAGAAGACAAGAGGAGAGGAGAAATAGACCCAGATAGAAGACAAGAGGAGAAATAGACCCAGATAGAAGACAAGAGGAGAAATAGACCCAGATAGAAGACAAGAGGAGAGGAGAAATAGACCCAGATAGAAGACAAGAGGATAAATAGACCCAGATAGAAGACAAGAGAAGAAATAGACCCAGATAGAAGAGGAGAGGAGAAATAGACCCAGATAGAAGACAAGAGGATAGGAGAAATAGACCCAGATAGAAGACAAGAGAAGAGGAGAAATATACCCAGATAGAAGACAAGAGGAGAAATAGACCCAGATAGAAGACAAGAGGAGAAATATACCCAGATAGAAGACAAGAGGATAAATAGACCCAGATAGAAGACAAGAGGAGAAATAGACCCAGATAGAAGACAAGAGGAGAAATAGACCCAGATAGAAGACAAGAGGAGAGGAGAAATAGACCCAGATAGAAGACAAGAGGAGAAATAGACCCAGATAGAAGACAAGAGGAGAGGAGAAATAGACCCAGATAGAAGACAAGTGTCACGATCGTTGGTTAGAGAGGACCAAGGCGCAGCGTGTTGAGCGAACATACTTTAATAGTAAAGTGCAAACACGAATACAAAACAATAAACGATACGTAACGTCCTCAGACAATGACTGACAAGGAACAAAAACCCACAACACTAAGGTGAACACTGACAGTTTAAATATGGCTCCCAATCAGAGATAACGAGCCGACAGCTGACACTCGTTACCACTGATTGGGAGTCACACGACCAAACAAGGAAACACAACCAAATACAACACAACCAATACCAAACACAACCAAATGAACACACCCTGGCTCAAAATACACAGTCCCGGAGCCAGAGCGTGACAACAAGAGGATAAATAGACCCAGATAGAAGACAATAGGAGAAATAGACCCAGATAGAAGACAAGAGGAGAAATAGACCCAGATATAAGACAAGAGGATAAATAGACCCAGATAGAAGACAAGAGGATAAATAGACCCAAATAGAAGACAAGAGGAGAAATAGACCCAGATAGAAGACAAGAGGAGAAATAGACCCAGATAGAAGACAAGAGGAGAAATAGACCCAGATAGAAGACAAGAGGAGAAATAGACCCAGATAGAAGACAAGAGGAGAGGAGAAATAGACCCAGATAGAAGACAAGAGGAGAGGAGAAATAGACCCAGATAGAAGACAAGAGGAGAGGAGAAATAGACCCAGATAGCAATCTCTATCGCACTCCACACTGCCCTTTCCCACCTGGACAAGAGGAACACCTACGTGAGAATGCTATTCATTGACTACAGCTCAGCATTCAACACCATAGTGCCCTCAAAGCTCATCACTAAGCTAAGGATCCTGGGACTAAACACCTCCCTCTGCAACTGGATCCTGGACTTCCTGACGGACCGCCCCCAGGTGGTAAGGGTAGGTAACAACACATCTGCCACACTGATCCTCAACACGGGGGCCCCTCAGGGGTGCGTGCTCAGTCCCCTCCTGTACTCTCTGTTCACCCATGACTGCATGGCCAGGCACGACTCCAACACCATCATTAAGTTTGCCGACGACACAACAGTGGTAGACCTGATCACCGACAACGATGAGACAGCCTATAGGGAGGAGGTCAGAGATCTGGCCGTGTGGTGCCAGGACAACAACCTCTCCCTCAACGTGACCAAGACAAAGGAGATGATTGTGGACTACAGGAAAAAAAAGAGGACTGAGCACGCCCCCATTCTCATCGACGGGGCTGTAGTGGAACAGGTTGAGAGCTTCAAGTTCCTTGGTGTCCACATCACCAACGAACTATCATGGTCCAAACACACCAAGACAGTCGTGAAGAGGGCACGACAAAGCCTATTCCCCCTCAGGAGACTAAAAAGATTTGGCATGGGTCCTCAGATCCTCAAAAAATTCGACAGCTGCACCATCGAGAGCATCCTGACTGGTTGCATCACCGCCTGGTATGGCAACTGCTTGGCCTCTGACCGCAAGGCACTACAGAGGGTAGTGCGTACGGCCCAGTACATCACTGGGGCAAAGCTCCCTGCCATCCAGGACCTCTATACCAGGCGGTGTCAGAGGAAGGCCCTCAAAATTGTCAAAGACTCCAGTCACCCTAGTCATAGACTGTTCTCTCTGCTACCGCACGGCAAGCGGTACCGGAGTGCCAAGTCTAGGTCCAAAAGACTTCTCAACAGCTTCTACCCCCAAGCCATAAGACTCCTGAACAGCTAATCATGGCTACCCGGACTATTTGCACTGCCCCCCCACCCCATCCCTTTTACGCTGCTGCTACTCTGTTAAGTATTTATGCATAGTCACTTTAACTCTACCCACATGTACATATTACCTCAACTAGCCGGTGCCCCCGCACATTGACTATGCAACGGTACCCCCCTGTATATATAGCCTCCCTACTGTCACTTTATTCTATTGTATATATAGCCTCCCTACTGTCACTTTATTTTTTACTTCTGCTCTTTTTTTCTCAACACTTTTTTGTTGTTGTTTTATTCTTACTTTTTTGTTTAAAATAAATGCACTGTTGGTTAAGGGCTGTAAGTAAGCATTTCACTGTAATGTCTGCACCTGTTGTATTCGGCGCATGTGACCAATAAAATTTGATTTGATTTGATTTGAGATAGAAGACAAGAGGAGAAATATACCCAGATAGAAGACAAGAGGATAAATAGACCCAGATAGAAGACAAGAGGAGAGAAGAAATAGACCCAGATAGAAGACAAGAGGATAAATAGACTCATATAGAAGACAAGAGGAGAATAGAAATAGACCCAGATAGAAGACAAGAGGAGAGGAGAAATAGACCCAGATAGAAGACAAGAGGAGAGGAGAAATAGACCCAGATAGAAGACAAGAGGAGAGGAGAAATAGACCCAGATAGAAGACAAGAGAAGAAATAGACCCAGATAGAAGACAAGAGGAGAAATAGACCCAGATAGAAGACAAGAGGAGAGGAGAAATAGACCCAGATAGAAGACAAGAGGAGAGGAGAAATAGACCCAGATAGAAGACAAGAGGAGAAATAGACCCAGATAGAAGACAAGAGGAGAGGAGAAATAGACCCAGATAGAAGACAAGAGAAGAAATATACCCAGATAGAAGTCAAGAGGAGAAATAGACCCAGATAGAAGACAAGAGGAGAAATAGACCCAGATAGAAGACAAGAGGAGAAATAGACCCAGATAGAAGACAAGAGGAGAGGAGAAATAGACCCAGATAGAAGACAAGAGGAGAAATAGACCCAGATAGAAGACAAGAGGATAGGAGAAATAGACCCAGATAGAAGACAAGAGGAGAAATAGACCCAGATAGAAGACAATAGGAGAAATAGACCCAGATAGAAGACAAGAGGAGAGGAGAAATAGACCCAGATAGAAGACAAGAGGAGAAATAGACCCAGTTAGAAGACAAGAGGAGAGGAGAAATAGACCCAGATAGAAGACAAGAGAAGAGGAGAAATAGACCCAGATAGAAGACAAGAGAAGAGGAGAAATAGACCCAGATAGAAGAGAAGAGGAGAAATAGACCCAGATAGAAGACAAGAGGAGAAATAGACCCAGATAGAAGACAAGAGGAGAGGAGAAATAGACCCAGATAGAAGACAAGAGGAGAAATAGACCCAGATAGAAGACAAGAGGAGAGGAGAAATAGACCCAGATAGAAGACAAGAGGAGAAATAGACCCAGATAGAAGACAAGAGGAGAAATATACCCAGATAGAAGACAAGAGGATAAATAGACCCAGATAGAAGACAAGAGGAGAAATAGACCCAGATAGAAGACAAGAGGAGAAATAGACCCAGATAGAAGACAAGAGGAGAGGAGAAATAGACCCAGATAGAAGACAAGAGGAGAAATAGACCCAGATAGAAGACAAGAGGAGAGGAGAAATAGACCCAGATAGAAGACAAGAGGATAAATAGACCCAGATAGAAGACAAGAGGAGAGGAGAAATAGACCCAGATAGAAGACAAGAGGAGAGGAGAAATAGACCCAGATAGAAGACAAGAGAAGAAATAGACCCAGATAGAAGACAAGAGGAGAAATAGACCCAGATAGAAGACAAGAGGAGAAATAGACACAGATAGAAGACAAGAGGAGAAATAGACCCAGATAGAAGACAAGAGGAGAAATAGACCCAGATAGAAGTCAAGAGAAGAAATATACCCAGATAGAAGACAAGAGGAGAAATAGACCCAGATAGAAGACAAGAGGAGAAATAGACCCAGATAGAAGACAAGAGGAGAGGAGAAATAGACCCAGATAGAAGACAAGAGGAGAAATAGACCCAGATAGAAGACAAGAGGATAGGAGAAATAGACCCAGATAGAAGACAAGAGGAGAAATAGACCCAGATAGAAGTCAATATGAGAAATAGACCCAGATAGAAGACAAGAGGAGAGGAGAAATAGACCCAGATAGAAGACAAGAGGAGAAATAGACCCAGTTAGAAGACAAGAGGAGAGGAGAAATAGACCCAGATAGAAGACAAGAGAAGAGGAGAAATAGACCCAGATAGAAGACAAGAGAAGAGGAGAAATAGACCCAGATAGAAGAGAAGAGGAGAAATAGACCCAGATAGAAGACAAGAGGAGAAATAGACCCAGATAGAAGACAAGAGGAGAGGAGAAATAGACCCAGATAGAAGACAAGAGGAGAAATAGACCCAGATAGAAGACAAGAGGAGAGGAGAAATAGACCCAGATAGAAGACAAGAGGAGAAATAGACCCAGATAGAAGACAAGAGGAGAAATATACCCAGATAGAAGACAAGAGGATAAATAGACCCAGATAGAAGACAAGAGGAGAAATAGACCCAGATAGAAGACAAGAGGAGAAATAGACCCAGATAGAAGACAAGAGGAGAGGAGAAATAGACCCAGATAGAAGACAAGAGGAGAAATAGACCCAGATAGAAGACAAGAGGAGAGGAGAAATAGACCCAGATAGAAGACAAGAGGATAAATAGACCCAGATAGAAGACAATAGGAGAAATAGACCCAGATAGAAGACAAGAGGAGAAATAGACCCAGATATAAGACAAGAGGATAAATAGACCCAGATAGAAGACAAGAGGATAAATAGACCCAAATAGAAGACAAGAGGAGAAATAGACCCAGATAGAAGACAAGAGGAGAAATAGACCCAGATAGAAGACAAGAGGAGAAATAGACCCAGATAGAAGACAAGAGGAGAAATAGACCCAGATAGAAGACAAGAGGAGAGGAGAAATAGACCCAGATAGAAGACAAGAGGAGAGGAGAAATAGACCCAGATAGAAGACAAGAGGAGAGGAGAAATAGACCCAGATAGAAGACAAGAGGAGAGGAGAAATAGACCCAGATAGAAGACAAGAGAAGAAATAGACCCAGATAGAAGACAAGAGGAGAAATAGACCCAGATAGAAGACAAGAGAAGAAATAGACCCAGATAGAAGACAAGAGGAGAAATATACCCAGATAGAAGACAAGAGGATAAATAGACCCAGATAGAAGACAAGAGGAGAGAAGAAATAGACCCAGATAGAAGACAAGAGGAGAGGAGAAATAGACCCAGATAGAAGACAAGAGGAGAGGAGAAATAGACCCAGATAGAAGACAAGAGGATAAATAGACTCATATAGAAGACAAGAGGAGAATAGAAATAGACCCAGATAGAAGACAAGAGGAGAGGAGAAATAGACCCAGATAGAAGACAAGAGGAGAGGAGAAATAGACCCAGATAGAAGACAAGAGGAGAGGAGAAATACCCAGATAGAAGACAAGAGAAGAAATAGACCCAGATAGAAGACAAGAGGAGAAATAGACCCAGATAGAAGACAAGAGAAGAAATAGACCCAGATAGAAGACAAGAGGAGAAATAGACCCAGATAGAAGACAAGAGGAGAGGAGAAATAGACCCAGATAGAAGACAAGAGGAGAGGAGAAATAGACCCAGATAGAAGACAAGAGGAGAGGAGAAATAGACCCAGATAGAAGACAAGAGAAGAAATATACCCAGATAGAAGTCAAGAGGAGAAATAGACCCAGATAGAAGACAAGAGGAGAAATAGACCCAGATAGAAGACAAGAGGAGAAATAGACCCAGATAGAAGACAAGAGGAGAGGAGAAATAGACCCAGATAGAAGACAAGAGGAGAAATAGACCCAGATAGAAGACAAGAGGATAGGAGAAATAGACCCAGATAGAAGACAAGAGGAGAAATAGACCCAGATAGAAGACAATAGGAGAAATAGACCCAGATAGAAGACAAGAGGAGAGGAGAAATAGACCCAGATAGAAGACAAGAGGAGAAATAGACCCAGTTAGAAGACAAGAGGAGAGGAGAAATAGACCCAGATAGAAGACAAGAGAAGAGGAGAAATAGACCCAGATAGAAGACAAGAGAAGAGGAGAAATAGACCCAGATAGAAGAGAAGAGGAGAAATAGACCCAGATAGAAGACAAGAGGAGAAATAGACCCAGATAGAAGACAAGAGGAGAGGAGAAATAGACCCAGATAGAAGACAAGAGGAGAAATAGACCCAGATAGAATACAAGAGGAGAGGAGAAATAGACCCAGATAGAAGACAAGAGGAGAAATAGACCCAGATAGAAGACAAGAGGAGAAATAGACCCAGATAGAAGACAAGAGGAGAAATAGACCCAGATAGAAGACAAGAGGAAAAATAGACCCAGATAGAAGACAAGAGGAGAGGAGAAATAGACCCAGATAGAAGACAAGAGGATAGGAGAAATAGACCCAGATAGAAGACAAGAGGATAGGAGAAATAGACCCAGATAGAAGACAAGAGGAGAAATAGACCCAGATAGAAGACAAGAGGATAGGAGAAATAGACCCAGATAGAAGACAAGAGGAGAAATAGACCCAGATAGAAGACAAGAGGAGAAATAGACCCAGATAGAAGACAAGAGGAGAGGAGAAATAGACCCAGATAGAAGACAAGAGAAGAAATATACCCAGATAGAAGTCAAGAGGAGAAATAGACCCAGATAGAAGACAAGAGGAGAGGAGAAATAGACCCAGATAGAAGACAAGAGGAGAGGAGAAATAGACCCAGATAGAAGACAAGAGGAGAGGAGAAATAGACCCAGATAGAAGACAAGAGAAGAGGAGAAATAGACCCAGATAGAAGACAAGAGGAGAGGAGAAATAGACCCAGATAGAAGACAAGAGGAGAAATAGACCCAGTTAGAAGACAAGAGAAGAGGAGAAATAGACCCAGATAGAAGACAAGAGGAGAAATAGACCCAGATAGAAGACAAGAGGAGAGGAGAAATAGACCCAGATAGAAGACAAGAGGAGAAATAGACCCAGATAGAAGACAAGAGGAGAAATAGACCCAGATAGAAGACAAGAGGAGAAATAGACCCAGATAGAAGACAAGAGGAGAGGAGAAATAGACCCAGATAGAAGACAAGAGGAGAGGAGAAATAGACCCAGATAGAAGACAAGAGGAGAGGAGAAATAGACCCAGATAGAAGACAAGAGGAGAGGAGAAATAGACCCAGATAGAAGACAAGAGAAGAAATAGACCCAGATAGAAGACAAGAGGAGAAATAGACCCAGATAGAAGACAAGAGAAGAAATAGACCCAGATAGAAGACAAGAGGAGAAATATACCCAGATAGAAGACAAGAGGATAAATAGACCCAGATAGAAGACAAGAGGAGAGAAGAAATAGACCCAGATAGAAGACAAGAGGAGAGGAGAAATAGACCCAGATAGAAGACAAGAGGAGAGGAGAAATAGACCCAGATAGAAGACAAGAGGATAAATAGACTCATATAGAAGACAAGAGGAGAATAGAAATAGACCCAGATAGAAGACAAGAGGAGAGGAGAAATAGACCCAGATAGAAGACAAGAGGAGAGGAGAAATAGACCCAGATAGAAGACAAGAGGAGAGGAGATATAGACCCAGATAGAAGACAATAGAAGAAATAGACCCAGATAGAAGACAAGAGGAGAAATAGACCCAGATAGAAGACAAGAGAAGAAATAGACCCAGATAGAAGACAAGAGGAGAAATAGACCCAGATAGAAGACAAGAGGAGAGGAGAAATAGACCCAGATAGAAGACAAGAGGAGAGGAGAAATAGACCCAGATAGAAGACAAGAGGAGAAATAGACCCAGATAGAAGACAAGAGGAGAGGAGAAATAGACCCAGATAGAAGACAAGAGAAGAAATATACCCAGATAGAAGTCAAGAGGAGAAATAGACCCAGATAGAAGACAAGAGGAGAAATAGACCCAGATAGAAGACAAGAGGAGAAATAGACCCAGATAGAAGACAAGAGGAGAGGAGAAATAGACCCAGATAGAAGACAAGAGAAGAAATATACCCAGATAGAAGTCAAGAGGAGAAATAGACCCAGATAGAAGACAAGAGGAGAGGAGAAATAGACCCAGATAGAAGACAAGAGGAGAAATAGACCCAGATAGAAGACAAGAGGAGAGGAGAAATAGACCCAGATAGAAGACAAGAGGAGAAATAGACCCAGATAGAAGACAAGAGGAGAAATAGACCCAGATAGAAGACAAGAGGAGAAATAGACCCAGATAGAAGACAAGAGGAGAGGAGAAATAGACCCAGATAGAAGACAAGAGGAGAGGAGAAATAGACCCAGATAGAAGACAAGAGGAGAGGAGAAATAGACCCAGATAGAAGACAAGAGGAGAGGAGAAATAGACCCAGATAGAAGACAAGAGAAGAAATAGACCCAGATAGAAGACAAGAGGAGAAATAGACCCAGATAGAAGACAAGAGAAGAAATAGACCCAGATAGAAGACAAGAGGAGAAATATACCCAGATAGAAGACAAGAGGATAAATAGACCCAGATAGAAGACAAGAGGAGAGAAGAAATAGACCCAGATAGAAGACAAGAGGAGAGGAGAAATAGACCCAGATAGAAGACAAGAGGATAAATAGACTCATATAGAAGACAAGAGGAGAATAGAAATAGACCCAGATAGAAGACAAGAGGAGAGGAGAAATAGACCCAGATAGAAGACAAGAGGAGAGGAGAAATAGACCCAGATAGAAGACAAGAGGAGAGGAGATATAGACCCAGATAGAACACAATAGAAGAAATAGACCCAGATAGAAGACAAGAGGAGAAATAGACCCAGATAGAAGACAAGAGAAGAAATAGACCCAGATAGAAGACAAGAGGAGAAATAGACCCAGATAGAAGACAAGAGGAGAGGAGAAATAGACCCAGATAGAAGACAAGAGGAGAGGAGAAATAGACCCAGATAGAAGACAAGAGGAGAAATAGACCCAGATAGAAGACAAGAGGAGAGGAGAAATAGACCCAGATAGAAGACAAGAGAAGAAATATACCCAGATAGAAGTCAAGAGGAGAAATAGACCCAGATAGAAGACAAGAGACGAAATATACCCAGATAGAAGACAAGAGGAGAAATAGACCCAGATAGAAGACAAGAGGAGAGGAGAAATAGACCCAGATAGAAGACAAGAGGAGAAATAGACCCAGATAGAAGACAAGAGGATAGGAGAAATAGACCCAGATAGAAGACAAGAGGAGAAATAGACCCAGATAGAAGACAATAGGAGAAATAGACCCAGATAGAAGACAAGAGGAGAGGAGAAATAGACCCAGATAGAAGACAAGAGGAGAAATAGACCCAGTTAGAAGACAAGAGGAGAGGAGAAATAGACCCAGATAGAAGACAAGAGAAGAGGAGAAATAGACCCAGATAGAAGACAAGAGAAGAGGAGAAATAGACCCAGATAGAAGAGAAGAGGAGAAATAGACCCAGATAGAAGACAAGAGGAGAAATAGACCCAGATAGAAGACAAGAGGAGAGGAGAAATAGACCCAGATAGAAGACAAGAGGAGAAATAGACCCAGATAGAAGACAAGAGGAGAGGAGAAATAGACCCAGATAGAAGACAAGAGGAGAAATAGACCCAGATAGAAGACAAGAGGAGAAATAGACCCAGATAGAAGACAAGAGGAGAAATAGACCCAGATAGAAGACAAGAGGAGAGGAGAAATAGACCCAGATAGAAGACAAGAGGATAGGAGAAATAGACCCAGATAGAAGACAAGAGGATAGGAGAAATAGACCCAGATAGAAGACAAGAGGAGAAATAGACCCAGATAGAAGACAAGAGGATAGGAGAAATAGACCCAGATAGAAGACAAGAGGAGAAATAGACCCAGATAGAAGACAAGAGGAGAAATAGACCCAGATAGAAGACAAGAGGAGAGGAGAAATAGACCCAGATAGAAGACAAGAGGAGAGGAGAAATAGACCCAGATAGAAGACAAGAGGAGAGGAGAAATAGACCCAGATAGAAGACAAGAGGAGAGGAGAAATAGACCCAGATAGAAGACAAGAGAAGAAATAGACCCAGATAGAAGACAAGAGGAGAAGATAGACCCAGATAGAAGACAAGAGAAGAAATAGACCCAGATAGAAGACAAGAGGAGAAATATACCCAGATAGAAGACAAGAGGATAAATAGACCCAGATAGAAGACAAGAGGAGAGAAGAAATAGACCCAGATAGAAGACAAGAGGAGAGGAGAAATAGACCCAGATAGAAGACAAGAGGATAAATAGACTCATATAGAAGACAAGAGGAGAATAGAAATAGACCCAGATAGAAGACAAGAGGAGAGGAGAAATAGACCCAGATAGAAGACAAGAGGAGAGGAGAAATAGACCCAGATAGAAGACAAGAGGAGAGGAGATATAGACCCAGATAGAAGACAATAGAAGAAATAGACCCAGATAGAAGACAAGAGGAGAAATAGACCCAGATAGAAGACAAGAGAAGAAATAGACCCAGATAGAAGACAAGAGGAGAAATAGACCCAGATAGAAGACAAGAGGAGAGGAGAAATAGACCCAGATAGAAGACAAGAGGAGAGGAGAAATAGACCCAGATAGAAGACAAGAGGAGAAATAGACCCAGATAGAAGACAAGAGGAGAGGAGAAATAGACCCAGATAGAAGACAAGAGAAGAAATATACCCAGATAGAAGTCAAGAGGAGAAATAGACCCAGATAGAAGACAAGAGGAGAAATAGACCCAGATAGAAGACAAGAGGAGAAATAGACCCAGATAGAAGACAAGAGGAGAGGAGAAATAGACCCAGATAGAAGACAAGAGGAGAAATAGACCCAGATAGAAGACAAGAGGAGAGGAGAAATAGACCCAGATAGAAGACAAGAGGAGAAATAGACCCAGATAGAAGACAATAGGAGAAATAGACCCAGATAGAAGACAAGAGGAGAGGAGAAATAGACCCAGATAGAAGACAAGAGGAGAAATAGACCCAGTTAGAAGACAAGAGGAGAGGAGAAATAGACCCAGATAGAAGACAAGAGAAGAGGAGAAATAGACCCAGATAGAAGACAAGAGAAGAGGAGAAATAGACCCAGATAGAAGAGAAGAGGAGAAATAGACCCAGATAGAAGACAAGAGGAGAAATAGACCCAGATAGAAGACAAGAGGAGAGGAGAAATAGACCCAGATAGAAGACAAGAGGAGAAATAGACCCAGATAGAAGACAAGAGGAGAGGAGAAATAGACCCAGATAGAAGACAAGAGGAGAAATAGACCCAGATAGAAGACAAGAGGAGAAATAGACCCAGATAGAAGACAAGAGGAGAAATAGACCCAGATAGAAGACAAGAGGAGAAATAGACCCAGATAGAAGACAAGAGGAGAGGAGAAATAGACCCAGATAGAAGACAAGAGGATAGGAGAAATAGACCCAGATAGAAGACAAGAGGATAGGAGAAATAGACCCAGATAGAAGACAAGAGGAGAAATAGACCCAGATAGAAGACAAGAGGATAGGAGAAATAGACCCAGATAGAAGACAAGAGGAGAAATAGACCCAGATAGAAGACAAGAGGAGAAATAGACCCAGATAGAAGACAAGAGGAGAGGAGAAATAGACCCAGATAGAAGACAAGAGACGAAATATACCCAGATAGAAGTCAAGAGGAGAAATAGACCCAGATAGAAGACAAGAGGAGAGGAGAAATAGACCCAGATAGAAGACAAGAGGAGAGGAGAAATAGACCCAGATAGAAGACAAGAGGAGAGGAGAAATAGACCCAGATAGAAGACAAGAGAAGAGGAGAAATAGACCCAGATAGAAGACAAGAGGAGAGGAGAAATAGACCCAGATAGAAGACAAGAGGAGAAATAGACCCAGTTAGAAGACAAGAGAAGAGGAGAAATAGACCCAGATAGAAGACAAGAGGAGAAATAGACCCAGATAGAAGACAAGAGGAGAGGAGAAATAGACCCAGATAGAAGACAAGAGGAGAAATAGACCCAGATAGAAGACAAGAGGAGAAATAGACCCAGATAGAAGACAAGAGGATAGGAGAAATAGACCCAGATAGAAGACAAGAGGAGAAATAGACCCAGATAGAAGACAAGAGGAGAAATAGACCCAGATAGAAGACAAGAGGAGAGGAGAAATAGACCCAGATAGAAGACAAGAGAAGAAATATACCCAGATAGAAGTCAAGAGGAGAAATAGACCCAGATAGAAGACAAGAGGAGAGGAGAAATAGACCCAGATAGAAGACAAGAGGAGAGGAGAAATAGACCCAGATAGAAGACAAGAGGAGAAATAGACCCAGATAGAAGACAAGAGGAGAAATAGACCCAGATAGAAGACAAGAGGAGAAATAGACCCAGATAGAAGACAAGAGGAGAGGAGAAATAGACCCAGATAGAAGACAAGAGGAGAAATAGACCCAGATAGAAGACAAGAGGAGAAATAGACCCAGATAGAAGAGATCAAATAGAAGAACTAGTATGTGTGTCACAGGAGTGTAACCACTTTGTCCGTCTGTTCAATCTTGAAACTGTAAAAAGCCTTTCATCTAAAAGTAAAACATAGGCTGTCTTCTGTCTGACTTTCAAAGGCACAGGAGTCACAAACAAACTATTGTGCACAGACTCATTTTGTGTGCGTGTGTGTGTGTGTGTGTGTGTGTAACTGTGTGTATGCCTGGGTTCAGAATTAGTTGAATGCTCATGATCCACATAACACTGTCAAGGCCAAGGGGACACAATCACGTCACCGAGATGTACCCCACTCACCCTTCACCTTCCAACCGTAACACTGATAGATCACAACATCAGATGTATTTGTGCTTTCTGGTAGATATGTAGAATGAAACAAAGGGAGAAGATAGATGGGAATTGTTCAGCATAGAAGATATTGCATTGACCAATAAGAGTTGATCTGTCTACTCAGATCAGTGTGTGTTGTCTGAGTAGCGGAAAGAAATCCCTGAATCTGTTGTGTCCTCTCATGACGTGCCTCTACATCATTGGAGCAGGTGGGAGGTTACCCTAAGGGCAAAGGCCTAAGGTTTTGTTAGTTATTGCTTTAAGGGTAACCCTAAAGAGAAAGATATATTCTCTACAGGACAAATTACCTATCTACCTATCTACCCTAGAAACAGGCCTATAGCTCGTGATAAAACACTTGTAGAGTATAGCTGTTGCTAACACACACACGCACGTGCACACACACACACACACACACACTCACACACACACACACACACACACACACATAGAAAGAGAAGGAAGGACAGACAGACAGACAGACAGACAGACAGACAGACACTTTCCCCATGCACCTGCTCTAGGGTTCAACCCAAAACAGTTTGTACAGAGAGAGAGGAGAGGACAACATGAATGTCAATGCAGGCTACCTCTATAATGGAATTCATATAACAACCTTCAAAGTACGCTAATCGTATTATGCAATGTATGCAGTTGTCCGTATTCCCTGGGTAAGACCGAATAGGTTCCTGGAAACTGATGAAACAGAGGTTGACTCATAGGTTCCCTGTTGGTTCGTGTCCACCCCCGTACACAGCGTCTTGGATAGACATATGGGTGGCTATAATTGCGTACAGTCTCTGTCCATACAAACACTTAGTTATGACATATGGCTAGCTGTAACAGCGTATATTCTTTGTTATTATTTGACTTACCTTTGGATTTACAATCCGCGCAGAATTTGTTCTCCTCTAGTGATAGTAGCGAAGTGAGGACAGCTTGATATCTGTCAATGTCTTTCACCGATTTACCAGTCATCATCATTACTGTCTCTCCCTCTATGTTGTCTCTCTCTCTCACACACCTTTCCGACACCCGCCGCTGTCGTCCTAATATCAAGATAGATGGAGCAGCCTGATTCAGAGAAACTCCGTTTGCAGAATAAAAACCAGACCGCAGAAAAATGAAATACAGATCAAGCTTTTTTCGGCGCCCGCGTCCAAAGAGGGAAGCGATTTGCTTTTCAAACGTTATGGAACAATCCTTTAAGTCAAAGCTACCCAGCTAGCTTGCGGCAATGCATTAGTAATGGCCTGGCAAGACAGAGTTTGTAGCCTATTATTGCACTCGTATGCTTTGTCGAAAAATATATATTTGGTAGTAAAATATCACATAAAAAAACTATATTTCCTGTCGGCCTCTTGTGGAAAAATTATAGCGCAACAAGCGGTTTAGCTACACTCCTTTCAAGCGCATCGGTATCGAGTCCTCTAGTCTGACAGTCACACCTCTCTCTCATACTCTCTCACTCACACACTCACACTCTCTCTCTCT